>NW_003314267.1:3327781-3450734 GCF_000143415.4 Selaginella moellendorffii
TCCCAAAGGCCCAGACTATGGAAAGGAAGAGGAGCAGTCCTCTGGGGTAGTGACCAAGGACACAGTCATGGGGAGAGGAAAGTCCTAGAGGACCGTGGGACTTAGTGGTCGGGCCTGTGGCCCTCGATCCAAGTGCCAGTGTTGGCAAACACGGCCAGGGGCAGAAAGGGGACTTAGTGGGGACTGACAGAGGGATATTGGGGAAGACTGTTCCCCTTATCGGTGGGCATCCTAAGGATGCTAAGGAGTGGATCTAAGATGACCACTCACAAAGGGTCTGCCTAGTCTTGGAGAGCCAAGATTGTGATGCAAGTGGTATTGGACTACCAGAGTGGCAAAGGTGATTGAGCATGGCCTTAGCGTAATAGGTTGCTATATCGGTGGTACCTCTGAGTGTCGGTCATGGGATCGGACACGTAGAACACTTGGACCAGGTGCAAGGGTTGAGTGGCATGGATGCCATTCTTGGGGCTAGCAAGTCCCAAGTCCTAGATTGGACTTATGGAGGTTGTGAATGAGACTCCTCCAAGTGGTCGGAGGTGTGGTTAAGTGACTAAAGTAGAATGGAAAATTTAGTCTCTTACAACATGTTGGTGGTAGAGCACTCCGTGGTGGTCTCAAGTGTCGCAGAGTGTAGAATGTGGCTTCTAGTTTCACAGTGGAGTCACCTACAAGGCAGACAGCCCACAGGCAGCACCAAGCATCTGTGCTTGTAGTATTTGAGAGTGCGCTTTCGATGTTGTTTTAGCCCTTAAGGGGCATTGGGAAATAGTACATACACATTTCACCGAAGCGAAAGCCAAGTAAGCATAACACATTTAGACTAAAAGCTCTGACTTAGACAGTCAAGAGTGGGAGTGGAACTCCCAATGAAGTGCTTGAGAAATGAGCATAAAGCAAGTAGTAAGTGAGTCTCTAGAAAAGGCACATAAGAGGACTAATACATGACACATAAAAGTGTCAAGATGGAGTCTAAGATAGACTTGAGATGGAGTTTGATATAGACCTGAGATGGAGTCCGAGATGGACCTAAGATGGAGTTTGAGTTGGATCCAAGAGGGACCCAAGATAAAGTCCGAGATGGATTTGAGATGGAGTTTGAGATGGACCTGAGATGGAGTTCGAGATGCACTTGAGATGGAGTCCAAGATGGAGTCTAACGTGGAGTCCGAGATGGACATGAGATAGAGTTCGAGGTTGAGGCTGAGAAAGTGACCGAGACCGAGATTGAGACCGAGACTAAAACTGAGTCTGAGTCTGAGTTTGAGGCTGAAAGCCCAAAGTGTTCGTCTCCCAAACCCTAGAGGGTTTGGTGAGCTACAAAAGTATAATAGAGGGAGGATTCCAATTGAGCTAGTTTAGCCAAGAAAGGCCAGTGTGACCAAGGAAGGCTATACCCACGTGTTGGGTGATGATATATCCACTAAGGAGTCCAAGGCTAAAGTGAATATGGATAGACAAATGGGGTAACTTAGTGAAGTGTTCAAAAGTTGGCTTTAGCTCCCCCGAGAGATTGAATGATTGATGCTTCCAATTCAAGTGTGGATGGCACTACTTACTTGGATACCTTGTGTGGCTCATCAAAACCTTGCTCTAGCCAATTGGTTAGGGCACATAATAGTGGAAGGTGGGGAGAGTACCCACAAGGCTTGCATATGGCTACAGTATTTCGAAATGTTGTCCCAAAGTCCTAGGTTATGGAAAGGAAGAGGAGTAATCCTTTGGTATAGTGACCAAGGATATAGTCACATGGTGAAGAAGTACTAGAGGTTAGTAAAACTTAGTGGTTAAGCCTTTGGACCTTGATCCAGTGGTAGTGTTGGTAAACACGACTGTGGATGGAGGGGAATTTAGTAGGAATAGAAAGGAAAGTGGGGAAGAGTGTTCCCCATGTCTCTAAGCATCCTAAGGGTGCTAAGGTGTGGTCAAGGGATGACCACTTATGTATAGAGGGTCTAGTCTTTGAGAGACTTAACTGTGGTGTAAGTGGTGTTGGACCACCGGTATGACAAAGATGAATGGGTATGGCCTTAGCATAACAAGCTAATATGTCAATGGTACCTTTGGGTGTCAGTCAAGGGATTAGATATGTGGAGCACTTGGACCAAGTGCAAAGGTTGAGTGGCATAGATGCCATTCACGAAGCTAGCAAGTCCCCAAATCCGAAATAGGACTTATGGAAATTGTGAGTGAGACTCCTCCAAGTGTTTGAAGGTATAGTTAAGTGACTAAAGTAAAATGGAAAATTTAGTTTCTTACAATTTGGTATCGAAGTTATTCCTTAATTCGACTCTTATTAGTGGCCAAATATATCATCAGTTGTATAAGCATTGGAAGGTTCTAGGATTGGGCATATCCTCGAGGAGTAGCAATCGGAAGAACATGGCTTTTCACTCTAGTTCATGTGTGAGCTTGTATACAATGTGGTGGATAGAAAGGAGCTAGTAAGGGAACAACTTTGGGTTTTTTGGAACAGTATAAAGTTTTCTTCAGAGAGTGAGGATATGATCTGGATGAGCATTTGACTTAGCAAACTGGCTAATATAGTGGTAAACAACTATAGTGGGATCATAGGAAAGATAAAGACTCCAAAACAATAAGAGAGTCAAAAAATTATTTTCATATAGTTGAGGTTAATGCTCATGAATTTAATACTAAAATTAATGACCATGAAAGGTCAAATATGGATGAGGACACAAGTCCTTGAAATGGTAGCTAGGGCTACCCTTTAATAAATACTAGAACAAACCCAAGGAGTTATGAGTGTATTTAGAGGATGGGTCGGTATTTTTATCTTATGGACAGATAGTCATAAGGGGCAAAGGTAGCCCATAAGAAATGAAAAATAATCAAATGTCGGAATAACATTTGCAAAGATGGTCCTTATGAGTAGGATATGAATACAAGGAGTTGTATTTTAATAAACTAGCATCTCAAAATAGCCAAGAGGTTAGGATTTTATAGATTGTCAAATTAGCAAAGTCCAAAAAGCTAGATGACTCGAGTGGGGTCAAAAAATGGTCCTAAAGGACTGATAGAAGCATTTGGATTGAGGCATGTTGCACCCTACAAAGGATGAAGAGCATTATAAGATCCAAGTATAAGAACCGTGGGTATCTCATTCATAGTAGAATATGCCATACTAAAATTATAAAAAAGGTGTTCCTAAAAGAAAGCAACTTTGGTGTAGAATTATATATAAACACTATGGTGCAATGCTAACTGATAATTGGTATGAAAAACGACTACTTTGGTCTTAGCAAAAACCTAGACACTAATAAAAAGTGTTGTAAGGGTAGGCTCGTAGAGCCAATGGTGTGGAGACATCAAATATGCCAAGATGTGATGCCTTAAGGTCAAGTTAGTGGGCTCTTGCCAAATAAATCTCAATGAAAATGAAAATGGCATAACTTAAGTTGGAAGACATGTAGTTAGAGTGTGGTAACTCAAATAATGATAGAGGTGTGGAAGCACTAACAATGAGTTATAAAACTTGACAACTATGAAACAATTAAGCAAAAGGTGCAACATAATTGATTGGATTGGTAAAAGTTAACTACCCAAGACTTTTTATTGTCAATGTTGAAAAAGGAAATATTCGTTATCAAAAAAAATAATCATTGGGACACTTAAATACTCTAAAACACTAGGAAGTGGTGTTTGGTATCATAAGGGCATTAAATAAAGCCCAAAGAACTAAGTCCCTAGCGAATAATGGATAAAAGGTGTTATTCAATGTCCAAGATTGCGGAGATGAGAAAAGTCTATCTATCTAAATTAAACAAAACCAAAAAGGATTTTGGCATGGTTAGCACTTACCTTTAACATCACATGTTCCATATGGCAATTAGAAAGCTTGCAAAAAGGGAGGCTATAGCAAGTTAAGGGACAAAGTCCCTTTAAGGTTCCCAAAAACAATTTTAGATAGGTTAATACCTAGAAAGACATGTGTAAATGGTTTATAAGAACACATGAAATTCAAGTGGCGTAGTAAAAGCATGATCTTGAAGCTTTCTATGAGGCGATACTATCAAGGTTGGGGAAGTAGTTCCTAAGTGTTCAAAGAAATGGCTTTGAACGAAAGTCAATGGTTAAAAACTTTCACACTTATGCTAGAATCCATATTATGCTAGTTGGGTGACTTGCTAATCTAGATTGGCAAGTTGGGGAAACAAAGACCCTAATTGATGGTGTTGATTTCAAAAAGGGTGGCTCATGAGGCCAAGCATAAAGGAGTTTATGTATTATCACAGATTTGTTAAATAAAAGGACTTAGCAGTTCGGAGGAACTAAGTTCCTAAGATATGATCCGTAACGTGTTTTGGGTATAAGTTGGTGTATTGGCATAGGAAGTCACGCTAGGCATCTTAGGTGATGCCATCTGTAAATGCATATACAAAGGTTGGGTTCGAGTCCTAACCCTTTAGTGTTTGGGTTCGTGCCCAAACTTACTAGGGCGTAGTGATGGTTTGGAATATAACGACACTCATTTTTTGGTAATCATGGACTCTTAATGAAGAAATTTGCTTGGGCACACCACTAAGTGGGGGATGCCTCGGAGTTGTGATGCATAGTTAAATTGCTTAATGTGAAAGCTTATCATATTTAATTTGAACACTTTAGTGCAAGTGGCACCAAAAGCATGGTGAATGAGATAGAGACACCCAATCTTAGTTTCTATGGATCCTTAGCCATAAGGGTTGGCTTGGGCATATTGCCAAGTGTGGAGGATGCTTCCGGGGTCATAGTCAACACCTTAAAGGTCTAGGAGACTTAGTTTTTATTAGCAAATCTGTTAATGTCAAAAGGAGATCACTAGGTGATCTTGTAGCTAAATAAGGATAAAGTCTTTGTTTGGTTAAAAAAATGAGATTCTAGTTCAAAGTGTTGATTTGAACTATTAGTAAAAGTGTGACTTAGTCAAGGTGACCAAGTAGAAAGGACACTTAAGAGAAATGAATGGTGTCAATGCGATGGTATGATGAATCTAAGAAAGTAGTCTCTAGAAAAGATCCATGAGAAGGTCACAAAGTTAGGCTGTGGATAGGCCTACAGCAGGAAATGCTAAAAAAACATGTTAAGAGTGAACACCTCTAGACTTGGCAAAGCAAAACTTTCGCTATGGAATTGAAAGAATACCTCAAGGATGGAGGTAGTGATCTTATGTTGTTTAGTGTAATAATCAAAGGATAGAAGCAAAAGACTAGTGCCCAAGAAAAGGCCATGAAATTCATTATAAGAAATCCAAAAGGCAAAGTTAGTTGAAGAACACTAATGTATTG
The DNA here is from genome assembly GCF_000143415.4 of Selaginella moellendorffii. Classification (NCBI taxonomy): domain Eukaryota; kingdom Viridiplantae; phylum Streptophyta; class Lycopodiopsida; order Selaginellales; family Selaginellaceae; genus Selaginella; species Selaginella moellendorffii. The sequence goes on from NW_003314267.1 coordinate 3,333,064, forward strand.
AATATTAACAAATTGTGGGAAAGGAAATATATTTCAAAGGATGGATTCCCAAATGCTTCAATTTGGCAAAAGTAAAAACTCCAAGGGAGGGAGATGCAAGGTAGCCAAATGACAAGGTTGTGGACAGCTCTAATACAAATTATGATAATTAGAATTTAATGCTAAAGGTGGTATGAAATAGAAGAGAGGACAATAGTGCCCTTAAGTAGAGAACTTCTTAGGATAGGGAAGTGGAGATTGCACAATATATGCAATGCAAGGTGACAGAGGCACTTAAGAAAATGATTTGAGAAGTCAATATAAAAGTTCCAAAGTGTAATAGTTATTTTGATAGAAACTGAGATTACTTGGGAATAAATAGTGGGATTAAGATAAAGAAGATATCTCTAACAGGTTTAACAAGAACTAAACCAAATAAAGGGAGAGAACCACCAAAAGTGGTTTAATGAATCTCTAAGTTGGAGAGACTATACTCCCTAGAAGATAGGCAAAGCATGGTGAGCTTTCAATGTCGAACCATTGACAAATATTAACTTAGTGCCAAGGATGAATATGGTAATCCATTATGGGGTTACTTTATAAAATGGTTTATTATTCGATGAGGATATCGAATTTGTGGTGGAGTTGTGAGATATAAATCCCTAAGCCCCAAAGTGGAATCAAAAGGGTGCCACATGGTATTGGCCAAAACAGAAGCCAAACAAGTGTAACACATTTGGACTAAAAGCTTTAACTTTGATAGTCGAGAGTGGGAGTGGAACTCCCAACAAAGTGTTTAAAAAACAAGCACGAAGCAAGCAATAAGTGAGTCTTTAAAAAAGGGAGACAAGAGGATTAATACATGACACATGGAAGTGTTGAGATGGAGCTCGAGAAGGACTCCAAGAAGGAGTTCAAGATAGAGTCCGAAATACACTTGAGAAGGAGTCCGAGATGGAGTCTAAGGTGGACCCAAAATAGAGTTCGAGATGGACCCGAGATAGAGTTAGAAATAAAGTCTGAGAGGGACCCGAGATGGAGTCCAAGGTTGAGGCCGAGAAAGAGACTAAGACTGAGACCAAGATCGAGACCGAGACCGAGACCGAAACCGAGACTAAGACTGAGTTTGAGTCCGAGTTCAAGTCCAAATCCAAGTCCAAGGCTGAAAGCCCAAAGCATTCATCTCCCAGACCCTAGGGGGTGAACTCTAAAAGTATAGGAGGAGGAAGATTCCAGTGGAGTTAGTTTGGCTAGGAAAGGCTAATGTGACCAAAGAAGGCTTGAGATGGACCCAAGATGGAGTTTGAGATGGACCTGAGATGGAGTTCGAAATGAACCTGAGATGGAGTCCGAGATGGAGTCTGAGGTCGAGTCCGAGATGGACACAAGATAGAGTCTAAGGTTAAGGCTGAGAAAAAGACCGAAACTGAGACCAAGACTAAAACTAAGTCTGAGTCCAAGTCCGAGTCTGAGTTTGAGGCTGAAAGCCTAAAGCGTTCATCTCCCAGACCCTAGGGGGTTTGGTGAGCTCCAAAAGTATAGTAGAGAGAGGATTCTAGTGGAGCTAGTTTAGCCAAGAAAGGCCAGTGTGACCAAGGAAGGCTATACCCACGTGTTGGGTGATGATATATCCACTAAGGAGTCCAAGACTAGAGTGAATATGGATAGACAAGTGGGGTAACTTAATGAAATGTTCAAAAGTTAGCTTTAGCTCCCCTAAGAGATTAAATGATTGATGCTTCCAATCCAAATGTGGATGGTACTACCTACTTGGATACCTTGTGTGGCTCATCAGAACCTTGCTCTAGCCAATTGGTTAAGGCACATAAGGGTGGAAGGTGGGGAGAGTACCCACAAGGCTCACATATGGCTACAGTGTTTTGAAATGTTGTCCTAAAGTCCTAGGTTGTGGAAAGGAAGAAGAGTAATCCTTTGGTATAGTGACCAAGGATATGGTCACATGGTGAGGAAATACTAAAGGTTAGTAAGACTTAGTGGTTGGGCCTTTGGGCCGGCAGTATTGGCAAGCATACATATGGATGGAGGGGAACTTGGTGGGAATGGAAGAAGGGATAATATGGAAGAGTGTTCCCTATATTTCTAGGCATCGTAAAGGTGTTAAAGTGTGGTCAATAAATGACCACTCATGTATAGAGGGCCTAGTTTTTGAGAGACAGGACTATGGTGCAAGTGGTGTTAGACCACCGGTGTGACAAAGGTGAATAAACATGGCCTTAGTATAATGAGTTAATATGTCGGTAGTACCTTTGTGTGTCGGTCAAGGGATTATACACATGGAGCACTTTGTAGCGCATGTGATTATGGGATGAGATTTGGATATACTGTCACCGTGGATCCTTGGAACCTTGGGGGATAAATAGGGATAAAATAGCCACTAAGGGCTCTCTCATCAAGCAATTACCCCTTTTCTAGTTAGCTTAAAGGGAGAGAGATAAGGTGCGCTACAGTTGGTATCGGAGCAAATGGCACGGGTTCGATTCCCATTGATTAGTGGCTACTTAAAAGTATAATATACCCTTGAGTAAGGTATATTCCTACCCCTAAAATTTGAAATCGTACGTATTGGGCATCCATACGTACGTCCTTCCTCTTGTGTGGAGTATCCACGGACAAAGGTATCCACTGTGGGACTGCAGTACGGGTGGACTAGTTGTCTCACAGGAATAGCTGGTCTACACAATGGAAGGATTGGTAGATTGAGTGCGGAAATGGAGGTGCTAGTTCCCCTTGGCTCAGTAGGGGTTGTTAGTCAATAGTCAATGAGGACATTGACATCTCTAAAGGGGGAATGAGTGTAGCGCATGTGATCATGGGATGAGATTTGGATATACTGTCACCGTGGATCCTTGGAACTTTAGGGGATAAATGGGGATAAAATAGCCACTAAGGGGTTTCTCATTAAGCAATTGCCCTTTTTCTAGTTGGGTTAAGGAGAAAGAGATAAGGTGCACTACAACTTGGACCAAGTGCAAAGGCTGAGTGGCATATATGCCATTCATGGAGTTAACAAGTCCCCAAATCCGAAATAAAACTTATGGAGGTTGTGAGTGAAACCAAGGTATGGTTAAATGACTAAAGTATAATGGAAAATTTAGTCACTTACACAAGAGTAAAGCTGGGTGTGAAGTTGAGAAAGAAGCAACAACAGGCAGCTTGGGTATGAAGTTGAGAAAGAAGCAACAACCAAGCAACACTTAGTACCATGCACCTATTGCCATGTGGACCAGTCCCAACTTAGACTATTCACTCATCTGTAAGCCACAAATTTTTCCTTTCCAATTTGCCAGCTTACCTCATCTATCCGACCAACACTGCCTTAGCTTTAGCTAAGTTCCCTTGCCAAGGTTTTCACCTATGGTACCAACTCCTACTTGGTCTTACTTGGTATCAGCTACTCACTACACGAGCAATAGAGCGTTAGCCATCCATCCACGGATTCCCAAATCTCTCCCAATCCCCCTCCCCGGGTTAGACTGGACTTAAAGGTCGGCTACACTCCCCACAAGCACAAACAGCCAAGCACACCAAGCCTCTAAGTTCCTAACAACCCCTGGGTCCCCAAAAATTTGTTTAGGGGCCCCTTAAAATCCAAATTTTGGGGGGAAACCTTTTTTTGGGGGGGCGGGGGAAAAACCCCGGGGCCAAAAAACCGGGGGGGGGGCCTTTGGGGGCCCCCCCCCCCCCCCCCCCCCACCTTCCATCCCGAAGGGAAGGCCCAAGCCCCTAGGAAGGGCGAGGACCAATGAGCCGCAAGGTACTCAAGTGGGGCACCATTCCATATGAGCCGGGAGCACCGAAATCGATTTCCCTTTTAGAAGTGGGAGTTGCTCTTGAGCACTTTCTTGGGTGGCCCCTCCGACACCACCCGAGTCCATACTCACTCCCACCCAAGGCCCCTCAGCCCCAATCTCAACTTTAAGTCAGTTTGGAATCACCACTAGAGAGTTCCTTCAAAACTAATTCCTAGACCTCACTATCCCTACTATACTTTTGAAACCTCCTACAGCCGCCCCCCTCCCCCTCCTCCCCTCCTTGGGAGACGCATGCTTTGGGCTTTCACCCCTTGACCTGTATTAGTACTTAGACTCGGTCTTAGACTCATTCTCGGACTCGATCTCGAACCCAACTTCGGACTCAGTCTTGAACTCGATCTCGAACTCGATCTCAAACCCAATCTCGGACTCGATCTCAGACCCGATCTTGGACTCGATCTCGGACTCGATCTCAGACCCGATCTCGGACTCTATTTCAGACCCGATCTCAGACTTGATCTCAGACCCGATCTCGGACTTAATTTCAGACTCAATCTCGGACCCAATCTCAGATTTCGGACTCTATCTCAAACTCAGTCTCGAGTTGGTCTTAGACTCAATCTTAGACTCGATCCCATCCGATGAACTCTTTGTCATTTTGGTTATGCTTTTGGGGATCTTTTAGCCTACGACACCTCAGGGAGTTGATTCCTTACACCACCCTCACAAACTAATTGACAAATTCGAACATAAAGCATTCCTTAGTAAATTGTGATTCTAAAATATTTTTGTTAGAGCCATAAGGGAACCTTGGGTGCTATCAACTACATGTTTGCAAACCAAGTCTAAGAGAAAGTGGAATATAATTAAATCTTTGGAAAAAGTTAAAAGAGTGGAGGTCCTTGACCATATGGCCCGCTTCTTGTAAAGCTCTTGGAAGATACTTTTTTCATTAACAATAGAAACCAACTCTTATAATTCAGCCAAGTACAAATGACTTAGTAAAACAAACTATATAATATTAAAAGAACAATGGTATACCTTTTTATTTGTTAGAATTTATATTAGAATCTAGTCTTATTGATAGAGGCTCTATCAATAAGACTAGATTCTAATATAAATTCTAACAAATAAAAAGGTAGTTGGGTTTTCTTTCATAATTTCTTGGAGGTGCAAATACTAAGTATTGGGATAAATACTTAATATAAACTACTTAGTATACCCAACTAAGTCTATAGAATATAAATGCTAAATGTCTGCTTTTTTAATAAAAGATTTTTATAAATACATTAATTAATTCAACAGTTAGAGATATAATTTGTTAATTGATTCGATAAGTTTAGAATCTTTAGTTCTTAAAATACTACTCAGTAAAAAAAATTTACTTTCTATTAAGAGATATTTAAAGTACCAATAATATGACTTAAAATTTGAATATTTTATATTTTTTATACATTTAATATGATTAGCAGTATTACTTTCCCACCAAAATTTATTTGGCCTTTTTATTTCATAGGAAACAAGATTACAATCATTTTCTAAAGTTAAAATTGTTATAGAGAAATATTTAATACAAAATTTATTAATAGGCCACATAATATTATTTTTCTCAGAATGTAATACAATATTACCATCTATTTGAAGACTAAGGATACAAATTCCAAAATAATTATATTTACTTCCTATTTTCCTTAATAAATAATTTCCAGAATATAAAGAAATTTTACACTTTTAGTCAACCAATAATATGTTTATATCATTTGGAGATGTTATAATTTGATTAGTTTAAAGCAAATGATGTTTAAACCCAGTTTTTAAAGATGTTTTACTAATATCACAATTCTTGCTATGTAATAAATAATCTTTATATGTTCTATTATATGTATTATAATGATACTTTTTGTAAAAAATACTATATTCAATTTGATAATAATTAGAATTTATTTTTATTTCATCAGAACGTGATTCATAAAAAGTTTTTCAGTATGTTTTAATCAAATGCCTAAATGTAGCCCTTAGTGTATGACCTTTGATTCTTCTTATATCATTTAAAAATGTACTTGATTCACAATAAGGTTGATTACCTTGCATTCTGTTGAAAGTGACAAGTTTTACCTTAGTCAACCACAAATAAATCATTATAGTTTACTGGATAAGTTGTATCTTTTTATATCTGCTTTTCTTTTTTGGGTGTAAGATAGGATCTAGAGGGATATAAAAGACACATCAATGAATATGCAAGATGTGCAAGTACTGTGTCTAAATCCTTTTATATAGAATTCTTTAACTATTCTTTAACTGTTGCACATGCATAATGGGGTTTCTATGTAAAATTTAACATTTGGATTAAGATCGTTCTAATCTTTAGATGCTACTAGAGGCTTATTTGGATTAAGATGGTTCTAATTTTTAAATGCTACTAGCATGTAGAGGTTTATTTTGCGGTGTTTGCCATGACACTTAAGTATATCCTTTAGATAGAAATTATGCAACTTACACATCTTGCATATTTATTGATGTGTCTTTTATATTCCTCTAGATCTTATCTTCAACCCTTCAAGAAAAGCAGATGATATAATAGTATAAAAAGATTTAAAATGATTTATTTAATCATTGGATTAAAATTAATCTGACCACTTGCTTTTGTATATAAGAGAGGGATTTAGGCTAATAAAAGTAGGCAAAGTTTTACTATTATAACTGAAGAAAAATACACGAATTTAATTTAAAATAAAATAGAGGTATCATTAATCTATAATGTGTAATTTTGAGATTATTCTAAAAAGGAAAAAAATAACCAACTTATTACTAATAGTATTTTATTTTTCTATAGTTTATGCAGTAAAAAATAAACATATAGTTTATTGGGGAGAAAATAATTCTTTGTCAACACAAGAAATGGGAATGATTATTAGTGATGGATTTGAAAATTTATTAACTAATATTCGTACAATAAACACAACTTATCCAGTAACCTATAGTGATTTATTTGTGGTTGACTTAGGTAAAACAGGTTCTGCTGTTGTCACTTTCAACAGAATGGAAGCTAATGAACTTTATTGTGAATCAAGTCCAGTTTCAAATGATATGAACAGAATCAAAGGTAATACACTAAGAGCTACATTTAGAAATTTGATTAATACATACAGAAATACTTTTTCTGAAGCACTTTCTGATGGATGTCAAATAAATTCTAAGTCTTATCAAATTGAATATGGTATTGTTTACAAAAATTCTCATTATAACACATATAATAGAACATATAGAGATTATTTATTACATAGCAAGAATTGTGATATTAGTAAAACATCTCTAAAAATTGGGTTTAAACATAATTTTCTCTATACTAATCAATTTATAACATCTCCAAATGGTATAAACATATTATTTGTTGAGTCAAATTGTAAAATTTCTTTATATTCTGGAAAGTTTTTATTATGGAGAAGAGGAAGTAAATATAATTATTTTGGAATTTGTGTCCTTACTCTTCAAGTAGATGGTAATATTGTATTATATTCTGAGAAAAATAATATTATGTGGTCTATTAATAAATTTTGTATTAAATGTTTATCTATAACAATTTTAACTTTACAAAATGATTGTAATCTTATTTCCTATGAAGTAAAAAGACCAAATAAAATTTGGTGGGAAAGTAATACTGCTAATCATATTAAATGTATAAAAAAAATATAAAATACTCAAATTTGTAGCCATATTATTGGTAATTTAAATATTTCTCAATAGCAAGTAAAATTTTCTAATGAGTATTACTTTCAGAACTAAGCATTCTAAGATTATCCAATCAATTACCAAGTTAGTTCTCTAACTGTTGAATTAATGAATGTCTTTATAAAAAATTTATTGAAAAATAAGTTTTTATATTCAATAGACTTAGTTGGATATATTAGATAATTTATATTAATTATTGATCTCAATACTTAGTATTTGCACCTCCAAGAAATTGTGAAGGCAAACCCAACTAACTCTATCAATAAGACTAGATTGTAATGTAAATTGTAACAATATAAAAGTATTTATCATTTTTTTAATTTTATTTTTAATAGTTGGTTTTACTAAGCCATTTGAACTTAATTACATATGGCTGAATTCTAAGAGTTGGTTTCTATTGTTAATGAAAAAAGTGTCTTCAAAAGGGCTTTGCAAGAAGTGGGCCATCCACACTTTTAACTTCTTCCAAGGATTTAATTGTATTCCACTTTCTCTTACACTTAGTTTGCAAACATGTCCAAGTTTCCTTTATGGAAAAACACTCTTTTAGAATAAAAATTTCCTAGAGAATGCCTTATGTTCAAGTTTGTTAGTTAGTTTGTAAAGATGGGTGAATCTGTCCAAGCTGGGACTGGTCCATATGGCATACCCAGCTCTACTCCTGGCCTATCAAAACCTCACTCCCATTAGGAATGTTGCTGCTCAACTTGCAATGCATTAGAAATGCCTCATGCTATAGCAAATGTCAATTCTCAATTGTTCCAACCCAACTGTTCCAAATGCTCTCTCTTCTGCTTAATCACCACCAACCTAACCGACTTGCACTCTAAGTGACTCCTAATAACTTCTAGCACTTAGGATCATTATGTTTTGACAGCAAGCCTCATTGAAATTCCCTCCAACACCACTAGAAGATGCCAACCAAGCTCCTCTCTCACTCAAATTGATACGAAAACTCCAGAACACTCTCTCTTGAACACCGTGTTTCCACTGCAATCACGAGCCCCTCATAGATTCCTCACTAGGAGTGAGAAAGAAGCTCAGTTGGCATCTATTTGGCGGGCTCTTGGACTCCTCCTCTTGTGCATCATGTCAAACTTGAAAGCACACTTGCATAAATATTATAAGCTCAAGAACACCACAATGCTATACTAGTTACAAGCTATTATAAAGATTCCTTGTAAAAAAGAGACCTATCTATGTTTGGATTCTTCATGTTTTGCCACTCTTTACCCCTATCCTATAAATTAATGTTATGGTTTCTACATCCAACTGTAGTCCTTTTAAGGCAAGGTTCCATGCTCCACCCATCTGGCCCCCCTCCAAAAAAAATTTCTCCCCTCCCCGCCCCCCCATTTTTAATGGTTACATGTAATTGGCTATTAGCTTCTTCTTTTCCACATCATAATGGATTAGAGTGCCATTTTTGTTTACCCTAAATTGAGTACACAGCATGCCACAACTCGGCAATTCTTCCTTCGCAATCATTTTCCATGCTATGGGAATTGTGATAACTTAAATTTAGTAGAGTTATTCTTTCTGGAGGAGGACATGATCTTAATTCCAGTTTCAAGAAAGCTTATATTCATTCGAATGATGAAAGAAGCAATTGTTATAGTGCTTTTCATACCATGTCTTGCTACAACTTCATTTGTTGTTCATTTGTTAAACCTTCAATCCTTTTTGCTTAACTTCTAGAAACATTTGTTGTGTTGTCCTTATTGTCATCATGGACCATTTATTCTGCCACATTATTGCCATATCACATTGCTATGTTATTGCCACATGGATCAAACCTCAACTAGTTGTATACTGCTCAGGCTAGAGCCCATCATTTTAGAGACAAAGTCACTCCTAACAATAAAAAGTGAGAGTCACTTTAAATCTAGAGCTAAGAAATTTCTTCTTGCTACAATGCTATTTTACAACCTGAATCTAGATCAACAATTATTATCTTATGAAGTTATGGTTGGAGATATCAAGAGCAGCTATTGAGGAGCAAGGAAGAAGAAAGAAAAAACTTCATCAACATTTAGTTGTATGAAAAAGTTGTTAAGGCATCTCTCAACCCTAACTGAGGCTCACACATGCAACTTCATTTGGGAAAGGAATTTCTTCCATCAACCGCAGGTTAAGGTCAAGTTGACCACTGCGAAGGATATTTGGAGCACCAAAGTTTAGTTTCTAATGAAAAGTGAAACAGTGTGATGGTGCTCAAGATCCGTCATGGCATATATGGAATGGGTGAACCAGTGAAGACTCGTGTCTCTCCACGTGGACTAGCCACGTGGCACACGGCCACTCTCAACACTAATTCCTCTCACAGCAAGCGGTTGAGCATTGCCAACGATGGAGGAAGTGTGACGAGTGGCAGCTCTGCCTCTTCTTCATCCTCTATGTTTGCTCCCACATCCTTAAGATCATCTAGAATTGTTCGCTCAGCAGCAAGATGATCCTTGAGGTCGTCCCCTTCAGCTATCACCATGCTTCTGTGGAAAAATGCGATGGGATGTTGAAGGGATCTGGTAAGTCTGCTTCATGGCCTCCCACGCTTCATTTGCACTCTTGCACCGTCTAATGCAATGGAATTCTCGCCCCTCAGCACTGTGTGAAATTTGCCCAAAGCTCTCTAGTCCTTGTGGTAATATCTGGAAGTGTTTCCGTTCCTGTGGTGATGTCCCAGAGGCCTCGTTAGGATTCGAATTTTGTCTTCCAGAAGCGCCAGTTCCTCCCATCAAATTTTGGTGGATTTGCGTCTACTGAAACAATATCCGCTGTAGGCACAGTCAGATTTGAGATGGGAGGGGAAATAGGTGGTGGATTTGGAGGCGGATTTGTAGGAACAGTGGCTGCCATCGACACCCAATCCCACCACTCGTTCAAGTCTAGGTCCAGGTTCTTAGTCGTCCAGTGCCTCTTGCAAGGGCTGGAGTATTGGATTAGGGCACGCCTCTGTCTACGTAGACGGAGGCTATGATTCACCCTAGCAAGTGTCGCCCTGATCCCATGGTTTTGAATTCTTCTCGCTCTCCCAGGCATTGCTCTGATACCATCTAATGAAAGGTGAAACCGTGTGATGGTCCGTCATAGCATATATGGAATGGAAATGTACATATGTGTGACACGGTGAACCGGTGAAGCCTCGTGTCTCTCCGCGTGGACTAGCCACGTGGCACAGGGCCAGTTCCTCCCACATATATATGCTAACTCCAGTGATCTGAGCTTGGATAATCTCCACTAAAGGCTTTCCTACATCGGGAGCACTGAAAACCCCAAGGACCAATCCATCTGCTTCCCTGACATGGAGCAATCCAGTGTTTGCTTTCTGTCACACAGTAGGACGTCATAGTTTGCATCATGAAGACACCGAACTGCAGTGGAAAAATATCGGCATAAACAAGAATGTTTTGACTAGTTTACCTTGCCAGTGAGACGTGGTTCCACAGGCACAACTGTCCAGTTTAGCGTTTTCATGTCAAAGAGGAACGTTTCTTGTTTGCCTGACACAAAAACCAGTGAATAGAGCCACAGATAGAAAGAATCTACACACCGCCTACGAAGTGGCATTCATCTCCAACCACAGCATTTCCAAAACATGCCCCCGATGCAAGCATATGAGAACACGGGGACCAGTGCCACTGCAAGAGTTCTACACACGTTAATTCTCCTCTTCCTAAGCTAAGCATGACTTACGTCTTTAGGAACGACCAGCAGCTCTTACAATCTAGAGTCCACAACAGCTGCTTCATGCTGCAAGATTGCTCTTTATAATGTGAACAACAAAAAGCAGAAATCCTTAGCACATCAATGCCACAGAACTTCAATTTAGGGCAGATCTTTTTGAGCTCTGCAATTCTCGGGCATGGGCTGTTGTGTTATTCGGGAGGCTGTCATTCACAACGTTGAAACTCTTGGAATATCCAGAAAGCACTTATATGCTTTAGATGCCCATGATGGGTATATGCCGCAAGAATGAGACCACGATTCTTTCGGGAATGGAACACAGGAACCAACTTTAACACGGTGATGAAAACCCTAGAAGGGAATGACACAAGAGGGTACTGAGATCGTGCGCTTGGGAGCGGGGAGCTTTGCCACAGTTTACGTATGAACAACCTGGCGATCAAGTGCTTGGCAGATGCCAGCCGCTTTTCCGAGCTGCTTGATGAGTTTGAGAATCACCAAAAGATAAGTAAGGCGTGCCAGGGCGCAGAGAATCTCCTCTTTCTGGTGCCCAAGCCTGTCGAATTCTTCCCTTCTCTCGCATCACTGGTGGAGCGCCTGCGAATGGATTCGTTGCTACTGCCAACTATACCCGCCGCGTACACAATGCAGCGTGTCTGGCCCGTCCCCCGGATTTCATCAGGGCCAAGTTCTTCCCTGCACTCCACTCTAGCTACTCCAAGTCCTTCGTCGTGTGGATCTACTTGGGTGCGAAATGCCCACGCCTGGCGTCTCAATTCTTCAATGCCAATAACTTCCCGCTGGATGCCAATCGTTGCAAGGAGCTGGCTGCTGATCGAATCGCTGGCCCAAGAAATGGGTAGGATCCACCACCTCACAGGTGTTTTCAGCTTTGTACTGTTTCATTCATGCGTTACTTTTGCACTTCTTTAATCCAGGACTGGATGGTTGCGACATCGAGTTTGTCGTGGGTGGTGACGAGCTGAGGACCTTCTCCGACCCTAGCTTTGCCTGCTTCGATTTCAACCAGTGCAAGCCTCACAACAACAATGTGAACACACTCATCGACAGCTTCTTTGTCAATGATCCTTACTATCCCCGTCCTGGCATGGAGTTTTGGGACGAGTTCAAGGACGCGTACCTGCTGGAGGCCGACTGGACAGAGTCTGTGCGGCTGGCAAGGATGTTCTTGGACGTGGTTGAAGCCAAGGTGGCAGCCAAGGCCGCCCAAGAAGCTCCAGAAGGCAGGGGTAATGAGATGGCTCTCTTGGAGAGCTGAAAGTAAAACCCTCTTTGTTTGACCCCTCTTATTTAAAAACAAGCAAGAAGCTGTTAGTTGATCTTTCCACGCCAATTTGTCCCCTAAACCCTAAACCGGCTGGAGCCTTATATTGGAGCTGATTTTGGTGCATTTTGTAATGATTTCTTCCAAGGAAAGGACTATCCTACAGCCATCAGATTGTGCAAGGCTTCCATGCATTATCTGCCTGTGGAAGAGAAAACTACCATGAGAGCGTCACTCTCAATCTTAGCTTTTATCACTCGACTCTTAGCGTAAGCAATATATGCGCTCTGCTTTCTCTTTTTCTAATGGTGGTGCGTACAGGACTTCAGTGTTCAATCGACAGAGAGGCAGAAAATGCACTTGTAAGGTAGAACACGAGCTTGATCTAAACTCTGATCTTTCTTCGTGTCTGGCAGCTTGTCAACTTGCTGGTAGTTACCTCAGGGTAGCACTGGACCTGTTCCGCTCCTCCATAATATTTTTCGTTTCTAAAGAAACAGGAAAGGAACACGCCACTGTTGAGAATATTGGTTTCTATTAACTTATATTGATTGCTCTGGGAATGCGGCACATGAAAGAGCTCATTGAGGAGGGAAAGCTGAAGGACCTGTAAGCATCAGCTGCTGATATTCATCAAGCACATTCGATTCATCCTATCACCGTTCAAATTGAGTCATTGCAACTTGCAGGTACAAAGCATCGTTATCATTCATGATATGAAAGTTTTTCTTGCAGGGAGCTCGGGATTGGCAATTGAGATATCATGGCAGCGCCATGGTTTTCTTACTCCGAGATTTCTTACTCTGGACAAATGGATTGCTTGCTTTCGTCAAGAAGAGGAAGTTGTGAAACAATGGCTCGCTAAATCCCTGCACAAGGCTTGCAAATCTGGGAATGTGGTGAGCATCAATACGGAGCTTTTCCTTGTCGTTACTAAGTTTCTCTGGGTGGGCGTCAATACGAAGCTTTTCCTTATCGTTACTAAGTTTCTCAACTCTGGAGCTAAAGGAGAAACACCCTTTCTACGTGATTTCCAGAGTGGCCAGCTCGCTTCAAAAGGAGGTTAGTCTATTCAAGCTTATGCGCTCGTGAAGCTCTTACAGTTTTACATTTTGATGGCTCTCTCTATATGGAGAAAGCGTCGACTACCGTTCTTTTCTTCTCTGGATCAACTTAAGGTTTGATATAAAATCTTTCCTTTCTGTGCTCTAACACTATTAATCTTTGCAGAACGTGGAGGAGTTTTATAACGAAACTTATATCCTTACAAGGTACTACATTACTTGGTGTTCATTTGGGGTTCCTTGCAAGCTGCAATCCTTGCTGTGCCTCACAGGAATCCCAAGGTGGCAGCCACGACTACACGAGCACTTTGTCTTGGCAACTCTATGAGGCCCAACAATTCGCACAAGGTTTGCATTTTTTCCATGAAGTTTGCAACTAACTGCCATTCTCTCCTGCAGTTGTTCGAGTTACTGTCAATGCCAGACATCCCAAGCTAGTTTCTGTAACAACTCATTCATCAGGTGAGACAAATACTTATGGAGAACTCATTTTGCGTGTTGCACTGTGGATCTCTCGCAAGCTCTCTCGCTGCCGATGGTGGAATTTACAACGAGCTCGTGGGAGCATGAGAGCCTAAGTTGCTGTGGAACCCTTCAAGATCTTATCGCACGCTGCATCTAAGGTAATCAAATCTACATTCTCCTCACTCCTTGCTCCAATATTTTCTTCTGAAAAGAGACCGTGCATTAAAAAAACACTGGACCATTTACAATCTGAACCGTCCACTGTATAAAATCTGGAGCTGTTGTGGGAGATGATTGTTATTCTACAGTCAAAAGCTCACAGCGTTGGGAGAGATGAAACTCTTGGAATATCCACAAAGCACTTGTATGCCCATGTGGGGTATATGCCGCAAGAATGAGACCACGATTCTTTCGGGAATGGAACACATGAGCTCCACTGGGGGCATTCAATCCCTAGCCACGAGAGGAGAGCGTTTTTGTCGTAGCCTGTGATCGCGGATTTCATCCGGCATTCCATCGAAGATGTGCCTGCTGCTGGGCGTAGATCGAGATGATAATGCTCCAGGAGAAGCGCTTCTTGCGGAAGAAGAGCTCGCGAAGGCTCACATTGGCGAGGTATTTGTCCTGCTCCAGGCCGATGGATGCAATCTGGGAGTCCTGTGCTAGATCGCGCGCGGCAGTGCAGCAGCTGGAGGAGCGATTCTCTCAGGCATTCCGACGATTTTGGAGTCTAGGGTTTATGGATTCCTGGCGATGAGTCGAGGCTTCGGCTGCCACACCGTTGACAAGATTTATGGCAGCATTGCGCCTGTTGCGATCGGCTGCCATCGCTCACAGGTAGGGCCGCAAGCATCTCTAGCAATCCTCTCACTCTTTGATGGATGACTTCTAGATGGCAGCAGCGCATTGCGAGCGCAGGCTTTTTCACCAGAAGCTCACTCTTTGGTACTCGGCCTTCTCAAAGGGACGAGAAACACGATCTACTGCTCACTGCAAATGTCGCGGAGGCATCCCTGCGACGAGAATTCCCCCAGCAGCACGAGAAGGCGATCGACGACGACAAGATCACTAAACTGCTTGAGATGATCGAATCCAAGCCCGACACCTTCGAGGCTGTGAAGAAATGGATGAGGAGAGGGAACTGTTTGAGCAGCGACGTGCTCTCCACGATTTATTTCTGGCTCATGAAACGCAAGCGCTACACCGAGATCATGAAGGTACGCTGCCATCCATCTTTTTTTCTTTCATAGCTTCTTGTGTTCTTCAAACTTCGATTCCTTTCAGCTGCTAGAAGGCATTCGATGCGAGAGATTGGTGAAGTTCACCGACATGCACTGCGTCTGGGCGATTGGTGTCATCTCCCGGCGGCGAGGAATGGCCAAAGCCGAGCGTTTCTACGACAGCCTTCCAGAGAAGCTGAGGACTGACCGGGTGACAGTCGGGCTGTTTCTTAGTGTCGCGAAAGAGAACGGGCTCGCCAAGGCCGAGCAGTGGCTAGAGAAGATCCAGGTCCACACCACGGACATCCTCGACGTGATGATGGTGCTCTATCTCAACAGGGACAAGCACCACAAGGTGGTGGAGATGTTCGAGAGAATGCGGGGCTTGGGGCTCCAGCCGAGCGTGAGAACTTATCTCATGCTGCTCAAGTGCAAGGACAGGGGTGCCGGTGGATTGAATGCAATCGAGGGAGAAGCTCTTGGAGCTGTGCAGACGATGGATGTGGAGGACCCGCCGCTCAGAACGCTCAACGATGCGATGGAAGTTTATGGCTACGTCGGGAAACAGGATGGTATCGAGGAGCTTTGGAGATCATTGAAGAGAACGAGAAGTGATATCCACCAGTCCAGCTACTTCAGCGCGATCACTGCATTGGGACTGGTTGGCGAGGTCGCCAAGGCTCGAGCACTTTGCAAGGAACTTCTAGCTGGATCGGACGAGTTTACGAAGTTTGAGCAGAATCCACACGCTCTGATGCTAGAAGTTTATGCTCGCAATGGGATGATGGAGAAGGCGGAACGTATCTTGCAAAGCAAGGAGCTGGACCGCGACTCTTTCGCTCCTTACAACAGTTTGATTCAAGGCTACATGGCAGCCAACAACATTTCAGAGGCGCTCAAGAAGCTGGACGATGGTCTTGCAGCTGTGCCTGCGAAAAGCATCAGGCTGCAGTACAAGACGATGATGGTGCTGCTGCCAGTCTACGCAGCAAACGGCGACGTAGAGGGTGCCAAGGAGCTGATGCGGAGGTACACGAAGCTAGGTGATGCCGGAGTGTACAACGAGTTCCTCAAGGTCTACATCTCTCGCAAGCGCCACCCCAGAGAGTTCATGGAAAGGATGCAAGCGAACGGTGTCGAGGGGAACAGGGAAACGGAGAAGCTGCTGGAGGAGCTCGACATGTCGCCAGAAGGGGTCTTCAAGAGGCAAATGGAGCAGCAGGGTATATGGTTTTAGAATGGCTCGCTGGTTGTCACTCCTGCGGCAAAGGAGCCAGTGGGTGCGCGCATTTTCCAGCGAGAGCAGCGGCAGCAGCAGCGTCTCTAGGCATGCTCAGGTGCTCCCGGTGTGGCCGGTTGGAACGGAGACGAGATTCTCACAGATGATGTATGTCGGAGAAGCGGGTAAGAGCATTGATTCTTACAAGAGCGAGGACGTCTCGGACTTCTGCGAGATGCTGCTGTCCAAGCCTGATATCTTTCAGGGCCTCAAAGAGTGGGTTCGTGAGGGTAACACCTTCTCAAGCTCCTTGTTGTCCAAAGTCTACTATCGATTGGCGAAGAGGAAGTAAGAGATTCTACAGGTAAAACACTCATTTTTTTTTTCGCCTGGTGTGCTGACTGCTTCGTGCACAGCTGCTGAGGTATCAGGGAGGAAAACATGGCCCAGACTACACAAACACACTACATTTGGGAGATGGATATAACTTGTCGGCAGCAATCTACGTACGCAGCAGAAATCTTTTACAACGATATTATTCCAGCCCGTTTCAGATCCGAGGTAACAGCAGCGCTAATCTTCAGCCTTGCAAAGAGAAATGCGCTCGCCAAGTCCGAGAAGTGGATCGAACAGATGACGGTGCTGTCTACAGATCTCCTCAACATGCTCATGGCGTTGTATTTCGACCGGGACAAGCACGACAAGGTTCTGGAAACGTACGAAAGAATGTCCAAGCTCGGGCTGGAGCCGAGCATCAACACTTACTTGATGCTGCTCACTTACAAGGACAAGGCCGCTGGTGGCCTGGAAGGAATCGAGGGAGAAGCAGAGGAAGAGTCGATCTAGAGTTGCATAGCCTTGCTGCTCGCTGTGTGGTCTTGTTTTGCCCATGAGATCATCGTTTGCTCCGATACCATATTAGTTTTCTAGTTAAACGAGATACTTTGTTTCCACCACTTTGTCATTTTCTCCATGTATATATATATTTTCTCTTGCCACCTTGGATTAGACTCCAGGCTGGCTATCTACATGCTGGCGTCGGCCATAGCCTCTGTCGCTGGGATGGTCTTCCTCATGCTGTCTATGATTAGTCTCATCGAGCTGAGGTCGGGAGCTTTTAGTAGTGATAGCAGCTGGACGGAACGCGCTGGAATTCCCCTCAAAGTTTTGTCTCCTCGTCTTCATCTCATCTGTTCTCTTTGCTTTCATCGAACTCTAATGCGAATTCTACAAAACTTTTGGAAAAGAAAGCCTGTACTTGCCTGCTTCCCTGTGTTCCAGAAAACTAGCCCGAGAGTTCTCCGTCTTTCACGTCATTCATCAAACTTGGCGGCTGGACTTCCATACCTTTCCATAGTAAGTCTGCCTGCCCTGGTAGATCTCCCAGGAAATCGTACATCTTTGCCCTGCTCTTCGTCCTTGATTTCCTCTTCTCGAAACGTCTTACCAGTTTGCTCGACCAACTCTTCCGCCCTGATTCAACAGGCGAAGCAGCACGCTTGACGGGCTTCGGCTCTTCTTCTACAATGGAAAACCTGTCTTTATCGGATGACTGCACAACCCTGATCTCTGGAAACTCCAATACTGTCTTGAAAAAAAGCTGCTGGTCGTAGTACGATTCTTTGGCCTGATGGTTACCAGAATTAGCAACCGGATACAAAACACACACATACAAGTGTTCTTACATCATCGAGCTCAGAAGCTTCAGCTGATCTACTGGTTGCCGCAAAAACTCCCGCAATTGGTGTTGAATGGCCGGACTGTGTGCGACTGGGGTGATAAATGTTTCTCAAGCACAGTACCAAGGTTGAAATGCTCGTCCAAACTGGAAAAGATAGAGGAATTGTGTCAGTCAATACACTTGAAGAGTCGAGCAGGGATGAACATACTTCTCATCAACAAGGCAAATGTCAGTGGAATGAAAGATCCATTCAACTCTCTAGTACATGCACTTCTGCCTAGAATGCATTTAAACCTTTAGCAAAGAACAAATCTGGAGAGCTTACTTCCTATTGAAGTACATGGTATTAACTATCCTTCTCAATGTTCCATTTGCCATGTGAATAAACTTGGTTTTGCGAAAGTGAGCCTGGTAGATTAGCCCCCTCCCCCTTGAGGAACACATGCTTTGGGCTTTCACCCCACACTTCTTTTAGTACTAGGAGTTAGTCTTTAAGACAAGCTTAAAACTTATTAAATATGGAATATCCCTATATTGCAAATTTGGATACGGGACAAACACCATTGTATTCAAGACAATCTCTACATTCTGTAGATATGCCAAATGAGCAAATCTAGACACTTTCCATAAATAACATTTGGGACCGGAATGAGACTAACACAAAGGGCATGATAGCGAAAGTGTTTAGCAGACACGGTAAGCTATCATTCAACATTATTGAGGGACTAATTTTAATACGCAAGGGTTCTTATCAAGCTAGTGCAAGATAAAGTAAAAAATAACTAAAAAGCCAGGCCAAGTATGCTTAACTAAATAAACATTTAGGAATTCTTTCCTTATATTCATCCAACCAAGTACAAATGCTAAGCCCAATTTACTAACATTTGAATAAGAAGGATTGATAAAGGGTCCAGCAATACTGACCTTTTGTCGTCATGGCAGTAAGGAAAGAGTGTCCATAAAGACTGGCCGATAAGTAACTTTTGATACCCAAAGTCACATTCACAACAACTTGAGTGTGCTTGGTTAGTGTTATCCTATTGCATATATCAACTATATATTACAACTAACAAAGGTGAACTACTCCATGATAAAAGAGTGTTTAATAATAGTTTGCGGTTTCGAAAAACTTCATGTAAATCTACATTGTTCTCAGACATTACTAAAAGGTGATCATACTATAATTACTTCATTATCAAAGCGGAAGAACTTAGTTGGCCTTACTACTTAGTGTGCTTTGAAACTTTAGATATATGATTTTGATATTATTTATTGCCCAGGGAGTTTTATGGTTAATGTTAATGCCCTTTCTCAAGCTTCTCTTCCTTCTTCACTTTTTTTTTCATATTTTTGATAAATTTATTGTTCTAGCATTTGTGAATTTTTTAGACAAGGATTCCATGCTATTGATGGTTGTTATAATTGATGTTCAATATCTATAAGGCACAAAACAAGATTTACTTTCTCTTGATAAAGTTTGTGAAGCTCAAAAGATTGAACCGTGGATTCAAAAACTTCGGGATAGGTTTAAGAATCTTGCATCACGTACTGATAACTTGCTATTTTAGCATTTACAGTCTCAATATTGCCTTGAGGATAATCTTTTCTATTTTGTGGGGATGGTGTAAGCGATTAATTTTTCCATTTTACTTTAGTCACTTAGCCGCACCTCCGACCACTTGGAGAAGTCTCATTCACAACCTCTATAAGTCTCAGTTAGGACTTGGGGCTTGCTAGCCCCGAGAATGGCATCCATGCCACTCAACCTTTGCACTTGGTCCAAGTGCTCCACGTGTCCAATCCCATGATCGACACCCCAAGGTACCAACGACATATCGGCCCGTTACGCTAAGGCCATGCCCATTCACCTTGGTTACACCAGTGGTCTAATGCCACCTGCATCATAGTCCCGTCTCTCAAAGACTAAGCCATCCGTCCGTGAATGATCATCCCAAATCTACTCCTTAGCATCCTTAGGATGCCTATAAACATGGGGAATAGCCTTCCCTGACAACTCTTTTCTAGTCCCCACCAAGTCCCTTTTTGTCTATGGCCGTGTTCGCCAACACTACCACTAGATCAAGGCCTGCAGGCCCAACCTCTAAGTCCCACTATCCTTTGGGACTTCCTCACCATGTGACCATATCTTTGGTCATTACACTAGAGGACTGCTCCTCTTCCCTTTCACCGTTTGGGACTTTGGGACAACATTTCGGAACACCGTGGCCTTACGCAAGTCTCATGGGTACTCTCCCCGCCTTTCGCCTTTAGGTGCTCTAGCCATGGGCTTAGAGCGAGGTTTCGTTGAGCCACGCCAGGTATCCAAGTAGGTAGTGCCACCCACATTTGGACTGGGAGCATCAGCTAATTGATCTCCCGAGGGAACTAGAGCCGGCTCTTGAACACTTCACCAAGCTACCTTGCTTGTCTGTCCATGTTCACTCTAGTCTTGGACTTCTCAGTGGGCAGCTCATCACCCAACACTGGGTACAGCCTTCCTGGGCCAAATTGGCCTTTGCTGGCCAAACTAGCTCCATTGCAGTCTTCCCCCTACTATACTTTTGGAGCTCACTAAACCCCCCAGGGTCTGGGAGACAAACGCTTTGGGCTTTCACCCTCTCAGACTCAAACTTGAACTCGGACTCAAACTCAGACTCGGACTCAAACTCGGCCTTGGTCTCGGTCTCGGTCCCGATCTTGGTCCCGGTCTCGGTCTCAGTCCCGGTCTCGGTCTCGACCTCGGACTCCACCTCGGGTCCTTCTCGGACTCCATTTCGGGTCCATCTCAGACTCCTTCCCATGTCCACCTCAGACTCCAACTTGGGTCCATCTCGGACTCTATCTCAGACTCCACTTCGAACTCCAACTTGGGTCCATCTCGAACTCTATCTCGGGTCCATCTCGGGCCTGTCTTAGACACTTCCACATGTCATGTGTTGGTCCCTTTGGGTCCCTTTTTGGAGCCTCGCTTTTTGCTCACTTCGTGCTTGTTCCTTGAGCACTTTGTTGGGAGTTCCACTCCCACTCCCAACCTTTCAAGTCGGAGCTTTTAATCCAAACATGTTACGCTCGTTTGGTTTTTGCTTTGGCCACTACTACATAGCACCCTTCTGGCTCCACTTTGGGGCCTAGGGATTTTGTGTTTCACAAACAGATTTTAATGATCATTTATGACTAGTGGTGCCTTTGGTCTTTATTCTATGTTCTCTCCATGCCTACCATGATTCTCTTATTCTAGGCAGACATATGGGACATTGTTATGTGACTGAAGAGTTACATAGGTTTTTCTATTGGCTGAAAATGTGATATGATGTTATTATAGTGCATGTGATCATGGGATGAAATTTAGATATATTGTCATCGTGGATCCTTAGAACTTTGGGAGATAAATGGGGCACTAAAGGCTCTCTTATCAAGTAATTGCCCCTTTTCCAATTGGCTAAGGGGAGAGAAATAGGGTGCATTACATGTAGTATCAAAGAAAATGGCAAAGGTTCAATTCTCATTGATTAGTGGCTACTTAAAAAATATAATATACCCTTGAACAAGGTATATTCTTACCCCTAAATTTGAAATCATATGTATTGGGCATCCATACATCCTTCCTCTTGTGAAGTATTCCACACGAAGGTATCGACCATGGGACTATAGTATGGGTGAATGACTAGTTGCTTCACATAGAATAATCTACACAATGGAAAGATTAGTAGATTCAATGCAAAAATGAAGGTGTTAGTTCCCTTTGGCTTAGTAAAGGTTGTTAATCAATAGTCAATGAGGATATTAACATCTCTAAAGGGGGGTAAGTGTAATATTAACATCTCTAAAGGGGGGTAAGTGTAACACATGTGATCATGGGATGAGATTTAAATATACTGTCACTATGGATCCTTGGAACTTTGGGGGTTAAATTAGGATAAAATAGCCACTAAGGGCTCTCTCATCAAGTAATTGCCCCTTTTCTAATTAGTTTAAGGGAAGAGAAATAGGGTGCACTACAATTATTCAATATGTGTATACCTCTGTTTGATACCAAGTTCATAATACTCCTCCTCGTGCTACAGAAGGACAATTGAAGTTAATTGCAATTTCCTATTTATTTGAGTTGATAGCATTTAATTTGATGGGGCCTTTTCTATGGTCAACTACTAGCAATGAGTATGTCATTATTGCTTCTGACTACTTAACTCTCTGGGTGAAAGTCGGTGCTCTTGCTAGTACATCTATAACTACTATTGGATAATTCTTCCTCAATTGAGTGGTATTCCAACATTCATGTCCGAAGCAAATTCTTTTGGATAATAGTCTTACATTTATAGCTGAGGCATTTCGCATTTTGACATCTTGATTGGTGATATGCCAAATTTTCACAAATGATTATCAACCATAGTCAAATGATTTGGTGAAACAATTTGTTCAAACCTTTAAAGGGATGATCACAATTTCCATATTCCATGCACTCACTCAAACATACACACACACACACACACACACAAAGATATACATATATATATATACATATATATACATATATGTATATATATATATGTATATATGTATATATATAAACAAAAAGATCCACTAAATCCTATGTCAAGAAGACTATATTGATGAGCTTACCCACCTACCTCTATGATCTTCAAGCCAAGCTCCAAGTAGATGGAGCTCAACATGGCAGCTACTCCTGAATCACAGTGCTATAATAAAATACTAATCAAGAACTAGAATCCTTGGCAACATAAACAAAAAAATTCACTATTGAGGACTGCAATTGTGGCTCAGCTAAAGCCACCAAGAGGCCCCACTACTCTAAGAAGGGAGAAAGAGAAGAAAAAAGGGAATAAAAACACTAATATTAGAGTTGCTCTTACTTGATCTTTTCACCATGCCCTTGTGGAATCATAGCTACCATGTGAAGGCCATGGATGTAGCTACATATACCCAATGTATGGTTGTGGCCACACTGCTAGGGCTATAGCAAAGTGGCCCCTCCTCATTAGGGTTTCATCCCATTTGCTTTGCACTTGAGCTTTTTGGCGTTGCAAGTGTGTGAGTGTGTGTGTGTGAGAGTGTGGAGCTGTGGTTGGGGTTGAAAAATGCCTTAACAACCTTTCACAATCAAATATCTGATGAAGCTCTTCCTTTCTTTTTCCTTGCTCCTTTATAGTTGTTATTAACATCTCTAACCATAACTTTGCCATCAAGATAATAGTAGTATTGATTTGGATTCAAGTTATAAAATAGCATTGTAGCAAGAAGAAATTTCTTAGCTCTATCTAGATCCATGATTCAAATTAAAATTGAAGTTTGATCCAGCTTTGCGCGGTGGATCCTCTCCTCCCAGTAAGCAATCTCTAGGTCTAGCAGCAGGAACAGCGCTAGCAGCGGCAGGCGGTAGGGCGATGACGATCTTGTACGCGCTCGTCGCTAGAGGATCGGTCGTGCTCGCCGAGTTTAGTGCTGTCACAGGGAATGTGGCAATGACATGGCAATGTGACATGGTAGTGATGGGGTGGTAGTTGGCAATATGGCAGAATAAAATATTCTAGAAGTTGAGCAAGGAGAATTAAAAGTTAGCTTTCTAGAAGGACTACAGCTAGATGTCAAAACCATATCATTAATCCATAGGTTATGGGTAAGGAGTGGCAAAACATGTAGAATCCAAGTATAGGTAGGAAGACATTAACAGGCTACCAAAATCGTGGGCTTGAGAGTATGAAATGCAAGAGTTTGAAGTTCAATCATCCTTTGGACAACCACAACATTGGGTCTCTTAAGGGAGAAGTTTCCATCTCCTTTAGAGAAGAGAGAGTGTTTCCTTACAAGGAATCTTTATAGTAGCTTGCAATTGATATGGCATTGTGGTGTTCTTAAGTTTATAATATTTATGCACATGTGCTTTTGAGTTTGACATGGTGCACGAGAGGAGGAGTCTAAGAGCCTTTGCCTGAGCTGGAACTCCAACAGGAAATTCTTCTTCATTTGAAGTGAGAAAGGAGTTTAGTTAGCATCTCTTTGGTTGAGCTAGTGATGAATCTATAAGGGGCTTGAGATCACAGTGGAAACATGGTGTTCCTAAGATTGCTTGGGTTCAAGAGAGAGTAATCTAGAGTTGACCTATCAATTTGAGTGAGAGAGGAGTTTCGTTGGCACCTTCTAGTAGTGTTGGAGGGAATCTACAAGAGGCTTACGATCAGCCATCATAACACAATGATTCTAAGTGCTAGAAAGTTGTTAGGAGTCACTTAGAGTGAAAAGGAAGTCGGTTGGGTTGGTGGTGATTGAGCACAAGAGAGAGCATCTAAAGTAGTTAGGTACTGTTGGAACAACTAAGAATTAACATCTATAACATGAGGCATATTTGAGGCATTGCAAGCTGGGCAGCAACATTCCTAATGGGAAAGAGGCCTTGATAGGGCCAGGAGTAGAGGGTATGTCTAGAGCAACTTGGGTGTGAGGTTGATAAAGAAGCAATAGCCAAGTGACACGTAGTACCATGCAGTTGCTGCCATGTGGATCAGTCCCAGCTTGGACTGTTCACCCACCCTCACAAACTAATTGAGGAAACCAAAGGCATTCTTTAATAAATTGTGATTATAAGAGTGTTTTATGTTAGAGCCTCATATATTGAAAATGAGGGAACCTTGGGGTGCTATCAACTACATGTTTGGAAACTAAGTGTAGGAGAAAGTCGAATACAGTCAAATCTTTGGAAGAAGTTAAAAGAGTGGAGGCCTTAGCCATGTGGCCCACTTCCTGCAAACCTCTTGAATTATGAGTGTTGGTCATGTACTGTGGAAGACACATTAACAACAGAAACCAACTCTTAGAATTCAACCACATGTAATTAACTCAGCAAAACAAACTATATAAAAGAAATTAAAAATAAATAAATAAATAGTGGTAATCCTTGTATATCAACTTACAATAAAATCTAGTCTTATCGATAGAGTTAGTTGGGTTTGACTTCACAATTTCTTGGGAGTGCAAATACTAAGTATTGGGATCAATACTTAATATAAATTAATTAATACACCCAAACAAAGCTATAGAATATAAATGCTAAATTTCTTATTTTTCAATAAAAGAGTTTTTATAAACACATTCATTAATTCAGCAGTTACAGATATAACTTGTTAAATTTTTATATTTTTTAGTTGTGAAAATACTATTTCTATTAAGAGATATTTAAATTACCAATAATATGACTAGAAATTTGATTATTTTATATTTTATTTATACAATTAATATGATTAGCAGTATTACTTTCCCACCAAATTTTATTTGGTCTTTTTACTTCATAAGAAATAAGATTACAATCATTTTGTAAAGTTAAAATTGTTATAAATAAACATTTAATACAAAATTTATTAATAGACCACATAATATTATTTTTCTCAGAATATAATACAATGTTACCATCTGTTTGAAGAGTAAGGACACAAATTCCAAAATAGTTATATTTACTGCCTCTTCTCCATAACAAAAACTTTCCAGAATATAAAGAAATTTTACAGTTTGACTCAACCAATAATATATTTATACCATTTGGAGATGTTATAAACTGATTAGTATAGAGAAAATTATGTTTAAACCCAATTTTGAGAGATGTTTTACTAATATCACAATTCCTGCTATATAGTAAATAATCTCTATATGTTCTATTGAATGTATTATAATGATAATTTTTGTAAACAATACCATATTCAATTTGATAATAATTAGAATTTATTTGACATCCATCAGAACGTGCTTCATAAAAAGTATTTCGGTATGTATTAATCAAATGTCTAAATGTAGCTCTTAATGTATGACCTTTGATTGTTCTAATATTATTTGAAAATGGACTTGATTCACAATAAGGCTGGTCACCTTGCATTCTATTGAAAGTCACAACTGCAGAACCTGTTTTACCTAAATCAACCACAAATAAATCATTATAGTTTGCTGGATAAGTTGTGTTTATTGTATGAATATTAGTTAATAAATTTTCAAATCCATCACTAATAATCATTCCCATTTCTTGTTCTGACAAAGAATTATTGTCTCCCCAATAAACTTTATGTTTATAGTTTACTGCATAAACTATAGAAAAATAAAATACTATTAGTAATAAGCTGGTTATTTTTTTATTTTTTGAAACAATTTCAAAATTACACATTATAAATTAATAATGCTTCTACTTTATTTCAAAATTAATTAGTTTATTTTTTTCAGTTATAATAGTAAAAATTTGCCTTCTTTTATTAGCCTAAATCCCTGTCTTATATACAAAACCAAGTGGTCCAGATTAATTTTAATCCAATAATTAAATAAATTATTTTTTATTTTCTTGGCTAGGAAAAGTCTCAAGTAAGCAAAGTTTCTTAAATCTTGGTGTGGGGAGATTGACAGCTGGAAATTGCACATGCATCTGACTAAGGGGCCCATTGGGTCTTTAGATCTTTGTTTAAATCACAATTACTCCCACTGACTTCGTGCTTCCACGTTCTTAAAAGAACTTGCCTTGCAACAGGCCATATAGTAGAATATCTACTAATGATATGAGCCAATAAGGACAATTTCAATTGTTCCCCCTTCTTGGGTGGTACAAGGGTTGACACTTCAAGGCCCTTCAGTGAACATCTAACTTGGGTCCTCCTGCCACAATTTCACACTATGATGATTGGGCTATATTGCCAAAAGACTTGAAACAGGAGTTTCCAAAGTTGCTTACCTGGTTCTAGTACATGTAAATGATGTTGTACTATAGAGCCTTAGCTATGTCATTGGATTGATCACTCCTAAGCCTCCTAACATGCTGTTGTCTACCATGCCACCTTAGACATCTATCTACTATCACCAATTTTCACCAGTCTTTAGATATCTTTTGACCATATTACAAATCTTGTCAAGGAGCTATATCAAAATGTGATACCAGATACAAGGAAGTACAATGCTCCTTGCAACCACCATGTTTTTTGGGAGGCTGAGTTTCTCTGGGGATCAGCATTGGATCACTGTGTGCACTCAAGTGAATAGGTCCCATCCTGTTGGGAGCAGCTGAGCCCTAAGGAATTAGCAGGGGCATTGTTCAAGAGCAATTATACAATTTGGGCACATGAGGGAATTCATGCTCTTGATATTTGCCCAAATGCATCCTTTAGCCCTCCAAGAGTTGAACTCCCACCTTCAACCATTGGAATTTCTAGGGATATTCTTGCTATTTTGCAAAAGATCCTAGATTTTCTCTATGCCAGCCACTTCTTACATGACAAATTAATAGGATACATGGTTTTCTACTACCTCTAATATAAATAAATCAACAGGATATGTGGTTTTCTACTACCCTCTAATATATACCCAAAAAAGGGATATTGTCCTAATCACCAACAAATATATTTCTGCCACATGGCTATAGCTACGCATTGAGTCTCTGCAAGAATGTTGAAGCAAGAAAATGAAGAGTCTTAGGTAGAGATTTAGACACCCAACTAGAAGGCTTATGCACCTTTCTTTTTGTCTCCAAAGGTAAGGTCATATTTAGTTGAATGCTATTGTGTGTGTGCCAAAGAGAGCAGTCAATTTGTTTTGTCCAATTGACCTAAAGCCATGCTATGGGAAGGATGGTCCACATGGGCTGATGTGGAACTCTTGATTGGATCTTGGCCTTTGCAAGGAGTGGAGATATAGTTTAGGGAATATATATTGAAATGAACAAGGAGGCTTAAATCCCATATGCTATAGATTATTTTTAGAATATTCCCATAGTACCCTCATGACCCAGCCATGGACAATAGTCTCAAGAAGCTAAATAAGCCTCATATGAAGGGAGTCTAAGGCAATACGGCTATGGAGAAAAGAGGTGCAAATAGGAATATCAACATCATGATAAACAGCTATGAAAGAAAGAAAGCAATACAGCTTTCTTGCATGACAATACAATCATGAAAACAAGAGAATAAAAATAGAACAAATGGCTCAAATCATATAGCAATATGGATTCTCCCCTTCCTCAAGAATACCATCCAAGTCATAACCAAAACTCAAAAACACTCTTTTCATATCATCCTTAGTTTCCCATGTAGTTTTGTCCATGGAATAATCATTCCATTAAACTAAAAACTCCCAAGTTATTTTATAGCATGTTTTCACCATAAGAATATTAGCCGGACCAGCCTTCTCAGTATCAATCTCTAAAACCTGGATGATGGACTAATTCACGACATCACTAGAGTGTAAACACACTTTAAACATACTCATATAGAACATTGGATGAATCTTCAAACTAATTAACAAGTCCAAAGTGTAAGCAAGATCCTTGATGTACAATGGTCTCTAAGAGGAGATGGCAATGTTAAGTTGTTTCTACGGTATTGTGGGCCTTGGACAATTTTACATTACATGCAATAGTTTAAAGAAAACCTTGTTGCCAACTTTGTACTTTTGATGATGACGATGTTTATTAGGCAATCTTTTATCTTGATCTTGAGCTTACCTCATGTTTAATTTTGCCAACTCAAACTTGCCTTAGGTACCCAAAGCAAAGCCAAAGTCAAACTCACGGGAGATAGACTCATAGCCATACATCACCATAAATGAAGATGTGTCAATAGTCAATTGATGAGCACTATTATGAGCAAATTAAAGCAAAAGCAAGTACTTCTCAAGTTAAGTTTCCCACAAAAAACCTTAGTATATCTTTTAATAATTGATTCATACACTTTGTCTACTTATTTGATTGTGGATACTCACCACTACTCATACTTAGCTTAGTCTTTAGCTTCTCAAAGACGGTTTGCCAAAACTTAAATGTGAATTTAGGATCTTAATCACTCACAATATTACCAGCAAACTATAGAGACCAACAAACTATAAAGATTGAATAACCAATTTACAAACAACTGGGCAAATTTAAAAGTTTTAATTGTCATCTTCACTAAAAAGAAGTGAGCTATCTTTGTTAAACAATCCACAATAACCCAAATAACATTATTTGCTCGAAAGGTCTTAAGCAAACTAATAATAAAGTTCATTGAGATGCTATCCCATTTATTCTTGAGTACACGTAAAGGATGATAAAGACTAATGAGTTTCTAATGATCAACTTTAACTGCTTGGCAAGCTAAACAACTATATACATACTTTTCAACATTTCACTTCATCCCAGGCCAAAAAAGAATGCCTTTTTACCAATATATATTTTTCAATACCCCTGAATGCCTAGCACTTGGCACATCATAACACTCAACCAAAATCTATTTGATGAATTTATTAATATGAGGAACCACCATATGACCCTTCTTCACTAGGATTCTATCTCATATCTCGAATGACACAAACTTATCATCTTTCAAATCTCTAAAGGTGTCTTTCAACAAAACCCTTATGTAAATATTAGTGATAAAAGAGTCGAAGTTAGCAAACTCTTTAAACTCACTCAAGAGATCGTAGGATAACTTCACAAATGAGATAGAATTTACCATCCTATATAATGTATCAGCCACCTTATTGTACTTCTATGCTTGTATTAAATCTTAATAAAGTTTGATCTATATAAATAATATCACCATTCCTTCACAACAACAACCACAATAGACAACTCTTTATCTTAAGTTCCATTATAGGGAATCAAATTTGTGGCTTATGTATGCAAGAGAATGCCTAACTTGAAGCAAGCAATGTCACTTTCATCCGTCTTGACCACAAAAGGCTTACCATTCATTGACCCCTTCAAAACAATCCTTGCTCTGATATCACAATAACAATCACAACAAACAACTTTTTATCTCGAATAGGCTAATTCCACTATGTGGAATCAATTTGTGGCAAAATGATACCCAACTTCAAGCAATACAACCCTAATAACAATATTATTTACATCTGTCTTGACCATAAGAGGCTTAGCATTTGTTAACCCCTTTAGGACAATCTTTGTTTTGATGTCTAACTTTGTGATAACAAAAACAACTACCCTCCCTTTTGTCCTTCTCTTGTTGGTCCAAACAAAATTCCTTAACCTTAGTGTTATCTTCATTCTTCAAGCCTTAATGTAGCAATCCTCCAAATATGAAATATTGGTTGGCTATAAACTAAGAATTAACTTCTTGGCTATCATAAACATTTGGTGATGACTTCCATTCCATGATACTATAATCTTTGGCATGCTTGACATACCAATAATAATCACATAAAATTGATTTAACTCTTGAGGGTCTATGTGAAGTAAAAAAACCTTAATGAGATTAACAAAATCCTTAACTTCCTTAATGTTGTTTTGAACCTACAAAATTTAGTGATCTTGCCACACAACAACATCATCAAAAGATTCTTCCTCCTCCTCCTCCTCCAATATTAATGAAATAAATAAGGAGTGAACCTTAAACCAACCTCCTAACCATTAAGGCATTATGGCCTGCCATAGAATATTCTTAGAATATTTTTATAGGTATACACTTTATAGAAGCCAAAAGGTGTAATGCTGTACAAATTCCTCTTCAAGCACTCATCTAGCAAGTTGTGAGATAAAAACACAAAGATTCTTTCAATGAGATTGCTCAGGGACTCCTTGTTTCTAGTGGCCCTACAATGAGATACAAGCAGAGCTCTCCAGAACACTCACTAAATACGCCAACTCACCAAGCAGGATCACTACAAAACACTGTTAATCACAGCTAAACGCTCCAAACCCTTCACCCTCCAATTCTGGTCTAGTTCAAAACAATGAGTGAATATTTTATGTAAATCACATCCAAGTTAAATGGAAAAAAAAAAAAGGTGGTGGTGCAACTTGACAACTATATTTTGCCTTTACTAGAAATAGAAGCTGTTGGTTGATCTTTGCTGTCTTGGTCATCATCCTAATCTTCATAGTCTTCGAAGTCTTCATCGTCTTCACCATCTTCATCAACTATACTGTCATCATGAACGTAAAGGCTATCACCTCACGAGAACCGAAAGGGAACCAAATTCTCGCCATCTTTTGTGATCCTGGGAAAAACAACGGGATACACCTCCTTTTTGCTGGTATCACAAGTTAGTCCAATACCATCCCGTGTGAAGATACTAGGCAGACTTGAAAGTGGAGCAGAATTGTCATTGATATGAGTTTTGTCATAATCGTGATGCAAGTCATAAATGATGCCGAGCCCTTGATACTTGCTCCTGGCCTTGCACACAAACATATGTGCCCTGTCCATCCAAGTAATCCTTCAGGTCTGTAACCACCATCCATGGCTTAAGCATATGGTTCTTGATGTTCAAAGCTAGCAACGAAACCAGAGCCTTCCACATGCCCTTATCGTTGATTTCCTGCTCCACCCAGCCCACTGCAACAAGATCGCCAATGTGGAAGTACCTGAGCTCTAGGGGAACCTGAAAAGTGAGCTTGTACGAAAAAGTAGAGGAGCTTGAGATCTTCTCGACTTTGCCAGGTAAGTAGTCCCATCAACAAGGTAACATTCAGGTCATCTAGGTACCGAACTATTCTTGCAACCATTGCCATTCTTGTCCCTGGTTTCCAGCTAAAGGCCTCCGCCTGTACTGTCGTGGAAGGCTCTAACCATCCCTGTCCACTAATCACCTTGATCTTCATCTGGGAAAGGAATTTCTTGCACTCCTTGACATCCATCGACTGCAGCTTAAGGTCAAGCTGACCACTGCCGAGGATACTTGGAGCACGAAAGATTAGTTCCTTTCTTCCCCCGGATAAACAAGGTCGCTACCGGTGATGCTAACTCCAGTGACAGCTCTCAGCAAACCGCCAGTCTGACCTGTTTGCCAGTGGAGAGCTTGGATAATCTCCACTGCAGGCTTTCCCACGTCGGGAGCACTGAACACCCCAAGGACCGACCCATCTGCTTCCCTGACATGGAGCAATCTAGTTTTTGCTTTCTGTGGCACAAGGTAGGACGTCATAGTTTGCATCATGAAGACACCGAACTGCAGAGGAAAAAAACATTAAGAAGTCCGGCTATATCGGCATAAACGTACCCCCGCACCCCACAAGGCTATCAGAGTGTCTTGACTGTTCATTGTTGCGTGCACTAGAGTCAGGCCTTGCACTACGACTCGCACACAAGAACACCAAAGTGACTAAGTTTACCTCGCCAGCGAGACGTGGTTCCACAGCCACAAGTGTCCAGTTTAGCGTTTTCATGTTGAAGAGGAACGTTTCATGCTTGCCTGGTACAAAAACCAGTAAATAGAGCAACAGAGAGAGAAACTACATTTTGGAGTCTAGGGTTATGGATGAGCTGCCACACCGTTGACAAGATTTATGGCAGCATTGCGCCTGTTGCCATCGGCTGCCATCGCTCACAGGTAGGGCCGCAAGCATCTCTAGAAATCCTCTCACTCTTTGATGGATGATTTCTAGGTGGCAGCAGCGCATTGCGAGCGCAGGCTTTTTCACCAGAAGCTCACTCTTTGGTACTCGGCCTTCTCAAAGGGACGAGAAACACGATCTACTGCTCACTGCAAATGTCGCGGAGGCATCCCTGCGACGAGAATTCCCCCAGCAGCACGAGAAGGCGATCGACGACGACAAGATCACTAAAGTGCTTGAGATGATCGAATCCAAGCCCGACACCTTCGAGGCTGTGAAGAAATGGATGAGGAGAGGGAACTGTTTGAGCAGCGACGTGCTCTCCACGATTTATTTCTGGCTCATGAAACGCAAGCGCTACACCGAGATCATGAAGGTACGCTGCCATCCATCTGTTTTTCTCTCATAGCTTCTTGTGTTCTTCAAACTTTGATTCCTTTCAGTTGCTAGAAGGCATTCGATGCGAGAGATTGGTGAAGTTCACCGACATGCACTGCGTCTGGGCGATTGGTGTCATCTCCCGGCGGCGAGGAATGGCCAAAGCCGAGCGTTTCTACGACAGCCTTCCAGAGAAGCTGAGGACTGACCGGGTCACAGTCGGGCTGTTTCTTAGTGTCGCGAAAGAGAACGGGCTCGCCAAGGCCGAGCAGTGGCTAGAGAAGATCCAGGTCCACACCACGGACATCCTCGACGTGATGATGGTGCTCTATCTCAACAGGGACAAGCACCACAAGGTGGTGGAGATGTTCGAGAGAATGCGGGGCTTGGGGCTCCAGCCGAGCGTGAGAACTTATCTCATGCTGCTCAAGTGCAAGGACAGGGGTGCCGGTGGATTGAATGCAATCGAGGGAGAAGCTCTTGGAGCTGTGCAGACCATTGATGTGGAGGACTCGCCGGTTAGAACGCTCAACGACGCGATGGAAGTTTATGGCTACGTCGGGAAACAGCATGGTATCGAGGAGCTTTGGAGATCACTGAAGAGAACGAGAAGTGATATCCACCAGTCCAGCTACTTCAGCGCGATCACTGCACTGGGACTGGTTGGCGAGGTCGCCAAGGCTCGAGCACTTTGCAAGGAACTTCTAGCTGGATCGGACGAGTTTACGAAGTTTGAGCAGAATCCACACGCTCTGATGCTGGAAGTTTATGCTCGCAATGGGATGATGGAGAAGGCGGAACGTATCTTGCAAAGCAAGGAGCTGGACCGCGACTCGTTCGCTCCGTACAACAGTTTGATTCAAGGCTACATGGCAGCGAACAACATTTCAGAGGCGCTCAAGAAGCTGGACGATGGTCTTGCAGCTGTGCCTGCGAAAAGCATCAGGCTGCAGTACAAAACGATGATGGTGCTGCTGCCAGTCTACGCAGCAAACGGCGACGTAGAGGGTGCCAAGGAGCTGATGCGGAGGTACACGAAGCTAGGTGATGCCGGAGTGTACAACGAGTTCCTCAAGGTCTACATCTCTCGCAAGCGCCACCCCAGAGAGTTCATGGAAAGGATGCAAGCGAACGGTGTCGAAGGGAACAGGGAAACGGAGAAGCTGTTGGAGGAGCTCGACATGTCGCCAGAGGGGGTCTTCAAGAGGCAAATGAAGCAGCAGGGTATAGGGTTTTAGAATGTCTCGCTGGTTGTCACTCCTGCGGCAAAGGCGCCAGTGGGTGCGCGCATTTTCCAGCGAGAGCAGCGGCAGCAGCAGCGTCTCTAGGCATGCTCAGGTGCTCCCGGTGTGGCCGGTTGGAACGGAGACGAGATTCTCACAGATGATGTATGTCGGAGAAGCGGGTAAGAGCATTGATTCTTACAAGAGCGAGGACGTCTCGGACTTCTGCGTGATGCTGCTGTCCAAGCCTGATATCTTTCAGGGCCTCAAAGAGTGGGTTCGTGAGGGTAACACCTTCTCAAGCTCCTTGTTGTCCAAAGTCTACTATCGATTGGCGAAGAGGAAGTGCTACAAAGAGATTCTACAGGTAAAAAACTCATCTTTTTTTTTTTTGTCGCCTGGTGTGCTGACTGTTTCGTGCACAGCTGCTGAGGGGTATCAGGGAGGAAAACATGGTCCAGACTACACAGACACACTACATTTGGGAGATGGCTATAACTTGTCGGCAGCAATCTACGTACGCAGCAGAGATCTTTTACAACGATATTATTCCAGCCCGTTTCAGATCCGAGGAAGTAACAGCAGCGCTAATCTTCAGCCTCGCAAAGAGAAACGCGCTCGCCAAGTCCGAGAAGTGGATCGAACAGATGACTGTGCTGTCTACAGATCTCCTTAACATGCTCATGGCGTTGTATTTGGACCGGGACAAGCACGACAAGGTTCTGGAAACGTACGAAAGAATGTCCAAGCTGGGGCTGGAGCCGAGTATCAACACTTACTTGATGCTGCTCACTTACAAGGACAAGGCCGGTGGTGGCCTGGAAGGAATCGAGAGAGAAGCAGAGGAAGCTGTAAAAAAGATCGATCTCGATGCAGCGCTGAGAAAAACTCTGCAGGAGACAATGGAAGTTTGCGGCTATCTCGGGAAAGCAGCCAGTGTGGAAGATATCTGGAGCAGGCTGAAGAGCTTGAGCGGCACACAGGCTTGCGATCAGTCGAGCTACCTCAGCGCCATGGCAGCCTTCGGGCGTGTCAAGAACGTAGAAAGAGCCGAGCAGGTCTTCGAGGAGCTGCTCACGCAGGATTTGAGCAAAAGTCTAGCGAATCCACACGCTGTCATGGTCGAAGTTTACGTGAGCAACGGGCTCATGGCCAAAGCGGAGCACGTCCTGAGGCACAGGTTGAACGAGGCGGTGTTTTCTCCATACAACAGCCTGGTGAGAGGTTACATTGCGAGCGGCGACACCGAGTTGGCGCTGGCGAGGCTCAAAGAAGGCGTCGCGGCGATCCCCGCGAGACACATCCGTCCGGCTTACAAGACGATGATGGCGCTGCTGCCCGTGTTTGCTGCTCGGAGGGACATCGATGGCGCCGAGAGGATCATGTTCCACTACCGTTTCATCGGCGACGCCACCGTCTACAACGAGCTGCTCAAGGTGTACGTGGCTTGCAACGTGTTTCCGCTCGACTTCCGCAACAGGATGAAAGGGAGCGACGTCGAAGGCGACGAGACGACGGAGGAGCTGTTTGAGATGCTCGACTCTTCCCCGTCCGCGGTTGTCAAAGAGCAGAGGAGAAGGCTCTACTCGGCGAACTGCAAGCAGAAGATACCATGGTAAACTTCATACTCTCAGGTACGTGAGCTACACTTCTTTCCTGCAAGGATTGTGTTGATGTTTATGTTACAGAATGGAAGAAATTCGTTTCTTCACCTGAAAAGATACCATGGTAAACTCAGGTACGTGAGCTACAACACTTCCCTGCAAGGATTGCGTTTGATGTTTATGCTACAGAATGGAAGAACCAACTTGTCTCACCTGGACACGACGAGGTTCTCTGAAGTTTCTAGTGCGACCAGTGTCAAGAATAATGTTACAAGAGCGTTGCTTCCGCGGCTTTCATCGTCCAAGCGTCCAGCCTTTTCAACCGGACAGCGTTGCTGCCGTTGTTAAAGAGAA
The DNA here is from genome assembly GCF_000143415.4 of Selaginella moellendorffii. Lineage (NCBI taxonomy): Eukaryota > Viridiplantae > Streptophyta > Lycopodiopsida > Selaginellales > Selaginellaceae > Selaginella > Selaginella moellendorffii. Next base: position 3,369,027 of record NW_003314267.1, read on the forward strand.
AGAGCCGAGCAGCGTCACCCCTTGCCAGCGTTGGATACACTCTGGAAGTGATGCTGATCTTCCCGCCCTGCGCAAACGTCTCCACCACCGAGTTGTCCACCAGAACTCGCAGCTCCAGCACCTCCACCTCCGCCTTCGCCACCTTGCGAAACACGGTTGGATCATCCAGGTGGACGAAGGCTCCATGCAAAGCAGCAGCGGACAGATCTTCCTCGGGATGGTTTGCCAGTGATGATCGGCTGTGATCGGCACAGACTAGAGCAACAGGGCCCTTTCTGGATCTCCCGAGGTGGAAGAAGATGGCGGTGTGCTCGGCGAGATCTCCAGTGGCCAGCACCAGCAATCCAAACGGTCCCAGGATACCATTCACTCGAGCTCCTTTCTTCCGGCAGTGCGCGGCCGCGTTGCCAGTGCTGCTAAACTCGACGTCGAAGTTCTCCATGCTCATCTGGGTGGTGAGATCTGGAAGCTCGAAGACGAGCTCCGCGTCCAGTTGCGGAAGAGCGTCTCCTCCAACTTGGATCACGGCACCCGGCTCCAGCGTGACATCGGCCATGTGGATCCCGGGACCGATTCGCAAGCTCGCGAGTTCGTCCACTGGAAGCTGGAGTAGCAGTTCCTCCTCGTCTTCGTCGCTACCGAGCCACAACTTTCGAGGAATGCTTTGGACGGGAGGAGCTCGAGCCGCCACCTTGCTGGGAGGATCTTCCGGGAGCAACGCCCAGAGCACTCGACGATCCTTGTCAGTGTCCGCGAAAGATTTGGAGGCGAAGAAGCTGTTGCCGTGATCGTAGCGGAGCCCAAGAGTTCTTCCAGCTCCATGGTCGTCGTCTGGAACAAAGCTCCCATTCTCTGAGAAGTATCTCCCCACGGCATAGCTGTCGGATCCAAAGGTGGCGGCTGGGTCATCGCGCAAGCTCGCCTTGACGACGTGCTTGCTCTCGGAAACCTGGAAGAAATCTGGAGATTCCAAAATCCCAGCTCCTGGCATTCGCAGCAGTGGTGTCTCCAGCCTCTTCCACTCCCCGTCCAGGAAATCGTTGCTCCAGTAGACCAATCCAACGCCATCGCTGGCATTCTCGCCGCCAAGAAGGATCCGCCAAGAAGAATCCCTCCACGCGCTGCTTGGATCTCTCATCGCCACCCTTCCTCCTGCTGGAATGAGAGGGTTTTGGGCGATCTTCTTCCAGTGCTTGAGCATGGCGTCGCCTGGATCGACCGGGACAGCGGCATTCTGTGTGGTGGCGCCATCGCTGGAGATTCCAGTGTAGAGGATCACGGGACCCTGTACGAGAAGCGTCATGGATCCGCCAAGAATTCCTTGCTCGTCGTACCTCTCTGGCCCGGGATCCAGCGCCGTGGGGAGATGCGTCCAGTGGAGGAGGTCCTTGGCGATGGCGTGGCCCCAGGAGCTCTGGTTCTTGCTCTTGGACGACGATGGAGTGGTGAATCGGTAGAAGAGATGGTAGAATCCGCGATAGAACACCGGGGCGTTTGGACTGATCATCCAGATGCTGCTGTTTGTGGGCGCCTGGAAGTGAAACCCCAGCACCATTGCTGCTCCATCCCGGGCCGATCCAGCGGTGTGGAATCCAATGCCGGGCGCACGGAAGAGAAGCGCGATTCCTCCAGCCGAGATCGCGGCCAGGAGAACGAGCAGCGACACCCAGAGGAGACGCGACCTCGGCAGCGGGTGCGGAATCGGTCGATCCTCGTCCTCTCCGCGCTGCTGGACATCAAACGCTCTCAAAATGCGCGGCGCTGTGGAAGCGAGGAATGCGTGCTCCTCCTCTTCCTCCGCCATAGCTACGCAAAAGCGAGCTCTAGATAGTGATTTGAAAACACCTTATTCCCAGTTTCTAGTATATACTGGTACTCTTAATAATAATTAAATATTTGAACGCATTATTATCAGATGACAGATTTGCGGTTTCTTGCGGCAAATCCAGGATTTTACTAGCCGATGCCGTAAGACTTGTCGTAATGGCGTATTTATATGAGCCTTCAATGCAGAAGGTATTCTCTTGTAGCGTTTTTCTCCTTCCTGAGTTTTCAGTTTTGGCTGGCATCAGTTTTGGAGGAAGATCTTCGGCAAAAGGATAGAATTGTAGATCTGAAACGCTTCACTACTCGTTGCTTTTGTTATCCTTGAGCTGGCGAACGAAGCCTGACGTGGATGATGAAGGTCGAGGCAAACATAAAGGGCTAACAGACATTCACCCTTTTGTTTTTCCTTTAAATGTTTTCTTAACCATTAGTTAAGGTTTGGTTTTTGTTTGAGGAAGGAACTCTGGGAATATATTATAAAAACATATATATGTTACATTAAGCTTTCAAACAAAATTCAATCATGTTTTGAAGCTCTTTATTTGGGTTTCTAAAGAGATCCTGCTTTGCTTTGTTGTAGGTGAACATCATCATCCGTGCTATATCAAAGTTAAACCTTTTGATATTTTTGGGTAAATCTTTCTCAGTGAAATAAATTTCGTTGAGTTGCTTTTTGGTTTTCTCGAGCAAACTTTGTAAGTATGCTAGTGCATCTTCTTCAGTTTCACCCGGGTGGTCTTTCATATAACAAGAAACTCCATGTGCTGATTGCCCCAGTTTCATCTCAATCTAAAAATAAAGAAAGAGATTAAAAATAATAAAAGTCAAATATAGGAAGAGAAGGAACCTTATATGTTTGGATGTCATTGCAAATCCTAGAGATGATACTACCAAGTTTAAGAAGCTTGCTATCATAAATGATGTTTAATAACTCTTCTGTTAAATGGTCACCACAAAATAATATGCCCATAAGTAAGTGAGTTGCAATGCCGATGCTAACTTCAGCGTTTTCCATATACTCCTCAAAACCTGGAATATATCCTTGAAGTTTCCAGCGAGCATCAATAATCCCAGATTTTATAAGTTCAGTGCCCTGTAAAGATTTATGTAAACAACCCTATTAAGCCATTGAAAAAATAAATGGAAAATACTTACAATTGCTAAAAGGTATTTGTGGATGAATTCCGGAGATAGATTTTGATTTATTTTAGAGGCCATTTCAGTCATAACAAGAATGGTATTATAGAATTCTTGAAAGATAATCTTATATTCTTTTTGTGATAAAAAAGATGTATCCCACCTGCATGAAAATAAAGAAGAAACTGTTATTTTAACTTTTAAAAATTGATGCATATAACCTTTCAATCATATTTTGGAGATGATCAAGCTCTGTAATGCTTTTTGCACTATCCAAAAGATCATCAAATAAAGTGTTCATGCAGCAAGTTTTCGTGAAAAAAATTCTCAACTGGCCAAAGTTTTGCTCATGGAAAGTTGAGCAAATAACATAGTAAATATAGGGGAGCATATTAACATTAGATTTAAATCTTGTAGAAGGGATATCTTCAAAGTGCGATGAATGCCACCATCTAAATAAAAACACACCAATGAATTATTTTTGTTTAATAAAAATATTTTTTCACTTACTCCACCAATATTTTCAGCTCAGAACGTTGATATGATTGACATTGTTGAGCATACCGATTTGCAAGTTCTAAAAGTACTTTGTTATTCACATGAGGCAATCTTTTAACAAAAGAGATGTAAGAGGAGGTTATAAAGGTTAATATGAATGTCACTTACCGATAAATAGTCTTAGCAATCCAAGGATCATCAATGCTATAGTGCTTGATATATGCATTATTGTAAATCCTCGGCAAGCAGTCATGAAGTGGATTTTCTAGCTCAAATGTGACCTGTAGAGATAATAGATACATCTGGATTTTCAAGCTATCTAGATCTCATTACCTCTCCCATGAGGTTTTTCTTGGTTGCCGATGTGTGAGAGCTTTCAACATTAAGTAAATAATCGTGGGAGTACTTGAAAGTCTTTGTAAGAATCTCCTCATTCGGAAAATCAACTTGGGAAGCCCGATACAAGTGGAGCATTGCAGAGACCCCATGTGGCAATTCACCAACAAAGCAGCAAAACTTGTCTCCTGGCAGCCAGAACTGGTTGAATGCATCTGTGCGTAGTTCCGAGATTTAGATTCTTCCATCACAAAACGTTTTTGTACCTGGAGATACACTATATCCATGCATCCGAAGGATACGGAAGGCCATTGCTGTGTCCTCGATGTCATTGACTATGCACGTAGATTCCCATCCAATTCCTTCGTTTGTCCAGAAGCTGGTGCAAACCCAAAGTAAGTACTAAAAGTATAGCAGCATTGTACCTATACAGGTAGTCAAGGACGGCTTTGATCTCATCTCTGAAGAAGAGGTCAATGCCCAAGCGCTCAATGGTGTCGACCACCCGTAAACTTTCGAAGAGATCAATAGGGTAATGACAAGAAACTGCACAGCATAGTCGATTAGTACAAAGGATTGAAGAAGACAGCGGTTTACCAGCATAGTTTTGATTTTTCATAGCTTTTTGCAAGTATTGCAACGATTTTTTGTCCTTGGTCTTCAAGTAAACACATGCGGTTGACGAGGGCGAGCTAAAAAAGGATCCATCTTTGGACTGAAGCTTGAGGATCTTTTGCCAGTCAATCTCAAGACCTTGAAGGCCCTCCAAGGAGTATAGCAACGTGGTGGGAGTGGAATGGAGTCTATCCAAAGAAATCCTGGACGAACACCAAACGTTTTCAAACCAAAGATTACATAATTGAAGAACTCACTTCGCCAATTTCTCCGTGGTGGAGATCTCAAGCAACCTCGTGAACTCTGTGTCATACGGAAGCTTAAGGCCCACCCGCTTTGCTTCGTGGAGCATCATTGGAAACGTCACCTCGAAACCTGACAAGAAATCTCCATCGGCATGGTTGAGCTTGATCATGTTCTCACGCAAAAACTTCGTGCCTGCGAAGAATCAGAGTCGAAAAACAGTCCAGGATATGACCAGAAGATCAGAAAAGAGCCATGCCTTGCGCAATGCTGTTGTGCCCGATGTCCCAGAGGTTGAGCGTGACCAGGCAAGAGAGCGTGGAAAACACTCTGTCATAGAGTTGCAAGTGACAATCATCACCCCATGATCCATCCGGAAGTTGACTGTTGATGATCCACTCCAGGGCCTCCGGGAACTCGGGAAGAGAGGAGTCGGAGTCGGACGGGATTCGGGCGACCCAGGCGGTGTCGTAAGTCGAAGGACTGATTTCCCACTTGCCACTCGCGAGTTTCATCAGCCATCCCTTCACTTCCTTGACGAGCAGAGACGTTTCTCTGTGATCAAGCTCCTCGATTCGATCGCCAGCCTGGACGTGGAGAATGCCTTGATATGGCTGCTGCTTCTCCTTTTCCCGCTTCTCCTGTGAACAAGTAGGAAGAAATCAGCTCCAGTCAATCTTGTAACGATGGTGCTTCGACTTACTAGAACCTCAGCTGGCTTTGAAGCACAGCAGCTAACTGCATAATTAATATAGCAGGCCAGTTTCAGTGCGAAGCTAGTTTGATGAACTTACCTTTCCGAAACCGATTCGGCTGTGCGTTGCTCTTGAGATTAGTGCCTCCAAATAACTGGAGGCTTCCACCGCCAGTGCGTTGAAAGCTGCTGAGCAAAACCTTTGACATTGCAAAAACTTTGCCTTCTTGCTAGAATATAAGCTTTTCCAGCACTGCTGAAGTTTGTGGATCCAGGGAAGCGTTGAAGAAAAATTTAATATCCCCAGGAGCCTAAAGAGTTTTATATTGCAAGCTAACACCTTTGCCTCCACACGTCTGTTTCCATAGATTGGATGGTCAATCCTCTCGTGTCTAATTTGAGGTCTGCAATTGTAGGCTAACATCGTCAATAGCAGAGGCCCTTGAAAAAGGTGGACATCGACATGGTCCGTCAAAGCCATTGAAAGATCTCGCCCCACAGGAAAAAGATGGGCCACCGAGTTGGGCTATCTCGACGAATTCTTCTTTGAACCGCCCCTAAGCCTTTTTTCAAAGTCTCTTCCGGAGTTTCCGGCAAGTGCTTGAATAAAATGCTGTTCCAAGAGACCTCCTCAGATGTTTATTTCGCCTTATGTCTCTTCCGTACGCCATGATTGTGTCCCTGAAACTAGATGTACAGTCAAAGATGCGTTTTGCATCTTCCAGATGACCTTGGAGCGTGTCTTTTGGCCTCCTCCAAATGCCCGTTCAAGTCATCACAAGCTTGCGAATAAGGATCGCGGTGGAATCAAAGACCACCTTTACCGTACATCATTGCATTCGAACTTTGCCAGATGCCGTTGTCTGTCTCTTCCATACGCAACTGAAACTAGATGCATAGTCAAAGTTGCGTTTTGCATCGTCCAAATGGAGCGTGTCTTTTATCAAGTCAAAGAAATTCTTGGCCTCTTCCAAATGGCTTGTGGAAGAAGGATTGTGGTGCTTTACCATAGCACTACTGCGGCCGTGTGTATGAAAGCCCTTGGTGCAAATAGAATTGCACTCATACAACGTTATTAGAAATCATTTAGCTGACAAGTTAACTCCTTGTCAAGTTCTAATGTAAGCTGTTCCTGACTTGATTTGAATGCCTCTCAATCTCTCCATAAACTCCAGAGAGTGTTCTTCTTTCTTCCTCTTCTTTAGCTCCTGTTCTTGCTTCTTTAGCTTCTTCTCTTGCTTCCTTTTCCCCGGTTTTACATGGTGGAACTTATGTGAGAACTGCCGGAAGGCTTCCTTGGGGGTCAGCTGCATCAAACATAAAGTAAAATCAGAAAGTAAATAGAACAAAAACTTACAGTTCGGCCATGCTCATCGCGGTGGTCCAAGTTGAATTCGAATTTACCATTTTCTGGTGTCCTTTTGTCTCTGCTTCTTCCAATCCATTCGCCTCTAGATTCCTTCAAGCTCCCATTCTCTCGAAAAAATTGAAGAACGCCAGCCAGTCCTTTCCCTACGTGATCCTCTTTTGTTGGCAGCAAAGATTTGAAATCCATCCTGCTGTAGGCTTCTTCATCTCTAGTAGTAGCTGGTAGATATCAAATATAAGAACAGTGAAAATTGGAATCAAATCACATGCTTACCTTCGTGATTCTGCTGTAGACCCGAGCAAAACTCCTCAATCTCTGTCAATACAACCTTTGGAGGTTCTTCCATGCTTGCCCTAGTATAAAATTACAGAAACTTAAATAGTAGTCGTGCAGGAGGTATATTCTCACTTAAACTATTCTCGTATATTCCATTGTATTCAAAACCTAAGAGAGTTTCTCTCAAGGCAGAAGCATGCCATTCCTCCGGGTCCTGATTGACACGAAGAGCGTACTCGATAATGGAACGCGCCATATCAACCTCATGCTTCCACAGTGGCTCGCTGAGACGAACGGTTTTGCCCTGCTCACGAAGAGGCTTAAGCCTCCACTTCCATGTCAGGACGCGCAAGCAGACCTGTGTAATTACTCTTGCCCTTGCCTTCCATCCAAACCACCCCGAGGTACACATTCACGGCGATTTCTACCTGGACAACGAAGTTAGTGAAACAACAATGGAACACCACAGTACCGTTTTCGTCTGCTCGCGGAAGCTTCTGATGCGCATGGCCTTGGTCGCTTTGTCACCGTCAGTTGGATAGAAGCGTATCGCTCGAGACGTTAAAAGCCATCCCAGAAGAGAGCGGAGCTCCAGTCACCGCTCGGGCCTTTGTCTCGGATAAGCGTCCGGAGCAACATCAGCTGCGAGCAAGGGACACTCGTAAAAACACGAAGAAGACTCGTAAGACTTCTTTACATACCTGCCCAGACGTTTCCTTGAGGGGAAGAAGCCATCGGAAGAGACTTATCACGTCGCTGAACGAGAGTGTTTTCAGCACCTATTGACGAGGTTGTAAATATTTGTCACTCACGCTCCCTGCAGATACCTTACCTTCGGAATTAAACTCTCTATCGAGCTGCCCAACTCACACCGGACGCTCGTCCCTTCCAGCTCCAGAACCTCCAGAATGCTCTACAGGAAAGAAAAGCATATTAGAATGTTATAAAACGTAAAATCCTCAGCTCACGTAGAGAAGTTCGTTGCTCACGGTGGCTAAGCTCTGGACCTAACATCGTTGAAAAGCCTAGATGGAGATACCCCTCTCGAGGTATCCCAAGCACCGGGACGTAGAGTTTTGGCGGGAGTTTTAATTCTCAAGGGTCTTCCTTTAGGGTTCTAGAGCTCATGGCGACGATCGTGCTCACGCGCGAGGAAGCGAAGATTCTCGACGCTCTCCGTCTGGCGATCCGTAAATGCGACTTGAAGACCGAGGTGAGAGTGGCGGGCGGATGGGTGCGCGATAAGGTCTAGATCATTTAGCTTGAATCGTTCTAGCTCAATTCAATTCGCGCAGCTCCTTGGCGTCGAGAGCCACGATTTGGATATTGCGCTGGATGGTATGACTGGGCAGCAGTTCTGTGATCGTGTGCTCCCGTGCTTGAGGAAGACCGATCCTTCGTGTTCTTACAAAGTTATCAAAAGGTTTGTGTGTCTAGAGCTTGTTATTTTTCTAACAACTGGAATTTACATGTTGTAGCAATCCAGAACGATCCAAGCATTTAGAAACGACCAAGCTGGAGATCCTGGGTGGAGAGCTTGATGTTGTTAATCTCCGATCCGAGACCTACTCCAACGATTCCAGGATCCCAACATCAATGGTACTATGGCCCTTTTGATTTTCACTCGACTTCCTCTTGTTCTTACGCTCTTTTCCTTCTTGCTAGAAATTTGGAACACCTTCCGAAGACGCTTACCGGAGAGATCTCACGATCAACAGCCTCTTCTACAACGTTGCGGCTGACAAGGTTGAGGACTTCACTGGTCGAGGTTTGTGTATATTTCATCTTTCGATTCTTTCCACAACTGTGTTGGCCAGGTGCAATGGACCTCAAGCTTGGAAAGATCAGGACTCCGTTGCCTCCGCTCGTTACTTTTCTAGATGATCCATTGCGTGTCCTGAGATCCATTCGGTTTGGTCTGTGACTACTTGTCTTCACCTTAGAATTCTAATTACCTTTCTTTTTCCTGATCAGCGGCGCGCTTTAATTTTGAGCTGGACGAGGAACTGGAGTGCGTGGCATCTGCTGATTCTGTGAAGGCTGCATTCGAAACAAAGATCACCAGGGAGCGCATTTCTCAGGAGGTGGAATAACGATCTCTTGGTTTTTATTTTTCGTGTGCCTCTTACATTCGTATTTCAGATTCAAGCCATGCTCTTCGGAAAGAATCCTGCTCGGGCGATGTGCCTGCTGCACAAGCTTGGTTATTGGCCTCTGATTTTTACGAGGCCAGTGAGTGCGCAAAGGTAGTCAGTTCAGTCCCTCCTTTTCGTTTCTCGAACTCATTTAAATCTTTGCTAGTGTGAAGGACTTTCAAGTCGTTTGCGAGACTCTAGAGTCTGTCAACATTCCTGAGGTACTTACACTGAACACTTTGGTTTTGACTCTTTAACTTACTCAACGCAGGAAGGTGAAAGGCGTCTTGTTCTTGTTGCTGGGATTCTCTATCCATTCAAGAAAGAAAACGATACAGTTTTGGGCTCGATGGCCGAGAGAATAGGATTAAAAGCAATGCTTAAAAAGGTACACGTTCTATACATTTCCTTCCTCTCTTGAACTGTCTCGTGTACCAGGTGAAAGCATTGTACAAAGCAATTGGAAATACCTTCGTGCAAGATTGGTATGAGTTGAACAAATGTACACTTTCTGGAGGATTACCTTGTCTTTTCAACGAAAGTTTTCGAGTAGAGGCCGGCCTAGCCTTCAGAGACAGGGACTTCAGCTTGTCAGCTGCTGCTTTATTTCTCTCCGTGCCAGCCCCTAGCGTCCAGCAGAAAGACGTGTTTAACGCTATTCTAAAAAGCATCAGCTTATCTGGTAAGAAGTAGTAGATTTTTTCGTTTTCAATATTCAATACTTTTTTCAGGATTGTTAAATTTAAAACCTCTGCTCACGGGGAACGATCTCAAACTCGAATTTCACATTGTTAGCGGTCCGAGAGTGGGTGAGCTGGTAATTCTTTGAACCTTCCATTCACAAGATATTATCGAATGGTTGTTTTACAGAAAGAAGCTATGTTTATATGGCAGCTACGAAATCCTAGTGGGACCAAACCAGAGTGTATCAGATATTTACGAGAATTATTCATCTAAGGAGTCAAACACACAACTTGGGAATGAATCGTGCTGTAATTATCAATAGAACGAAAGGTAAAAAGTTGTGATTTTAACTGTGGCTAAGTTAATATTTTTTTCAAGTATCGCTAAGGTTTCTGTTGCTTATAGTTGTTTGCTATTAACGTTTCTTCTATTTTACGTAGTTCGCTCTATGGTACTATCTACATGAGATCAAGCTTATTGCCACTCTCGCAAGTCCCAGCGATTGGTTAGCAGCCTTTTGACGTGGTCGCCCAGAAGTTTCTTCCCTTTCTCGAGCTTCTCTCGCAGCGCTTGGACTGATTTTTGCAGAGCAGCCACGGGAGAAGGCTCGATGCCAACACGTCGCAGTACATTATCGTGACCACCGCTTCGACGCGTCAAGACGAGGAAAGGATCACCTGTGATCACCATGAGCTCCAACAGGTCTTTTTCCAGATCTTTGGGCGTAGAAACCGTTTCCTGTAACTTCTGCTTGATCTCCCAAGGCAGCACGTCCAGAACGGGAGAACGTCAGCACTCCAAAAGTTTACCTCTGATACCGAGGAGGACTTTCACCAGCTCAAGAACGAGCTCCTTGCTCCTGCGCAGCCACTCCACGAAAAAGTCTGGCCTTGCTAAAAGCAACGAGATGCAAATCCTGCCGATGGAACCTGGAAGAAATCTGGAGATTCCAAAATCCCAGCTCCTGGCATTCGCAGCAGTGGTGTCTACAGCCTCTTCCACTCCCCGTCCAGGAAATCGTTGCTCCAGTAGACCAATCCAACGCCATCGCTGGCATTCTCGCCGCCAAGAAGGATCCGCCAAGAAGAATCCCTCCACGCGCTGCTTGGATCTCTCATCGCCACCCTTCCTCCTGCTGGAATGAGAGGGTTTTGGGCGATCTTCTTCCAGTGCTTGAGCATGGCGTCGCCTGGATCGACCGGGACAGCGGCATTCTGTGTGGTGGCGCCATCGCTGGAGATTCCAGTGTAGAGGATGACGGGGCCCTGAACGAGAAGCGTCATGGATCCACCAAGAATTCCTTGCTCGTCGTACCTCTCTGGCCCGGGATCCAGCGCCGCGGGGAGATGCGTCCAGTGGAGGAGGTCCTTGGCGATGGCGTGGCCCCAGGAGCTCTGGTTCTTGCTCTTGGACGACGATGGAGTGGTGAATCGGTAGAAGAGATGGTAGAATCCGCGATAGAACACCGGGGCGTTTGGACTGATCATCCAGATGCTGCTGTTTGGGGGCGCCTGGAAGTGAAACCCCAGCACCATTGCTGCTCCATCCCGGGCCGATCCAGCGGTGTGGAATCCAATGCCGGGCGCACGGAAGAGAAGCGCGATTCCTCCAGCCGAGATCGCAGCCACAGCGACACCCAGAGGAGACGTGACCTCGGCAGCGGGTGCGGAATCGGTCGATCCTCGTCCTCTCCGCGCTGCTGGACATCAAACGCTCTCAAAAATGCGCGGTGCTGTGGAAGCGAGGAATGCGTGCTCCTCCTCTTCCTCCGCCATAGCTACGCAAAAGCGAGCTCTAGATAGTGATTTGAATGCTAGAGAATATACCACTTTATTCCGAGTATATGCTGGTATATTGCTTATTAAATATTTGAAGTTCTTCCACCTAGGGTTTTAGCAATGCGAGGTGAGAGCCAGTGGCGCCAGAAGGAATGCGCATCTCCAGGATTTGGATTGGGGCAGCCTCTTGCTGCGCGGTGGGAGCGGCTCCCACTCCCACAATGCCGCACAGCTTGCCGTCGGAGAATCCAGCCACTTTATTCCCAGTTTCTAGTATATACTGGTACTTAATAATAATTAAATATTTGAACGCATTATTATCAGATGGAAATGCTGACAGATTTGCCGGCAAATCCAGGATTTTACTAGCCGATGCCGTAGGACTTGTCGTAATGGCATATTTATTCGAGCCTTCAATGCAGAAGGTATTCTCTTGTAGCGTTTTTATCCTTCCTGAGTTCTCAGTTTTGGCTGGCATCAGTTTTGGAGGAAGAACTTCCGCAGAAGGATAGAATTGTAGATCTGCAACGTTTCACTACTTGTTGCTTCTGTTATCCTTGAGCTGGCGAACGAAGCCTGACGTGGATGATGAAGGATCTCCAAACTAGGTGTTCGGCAAGGGGGTTAGCAGACCTTTACTCTTTTGTTTTTCCTTTAAATGTTTTCTTAACCATTAGTTAGAAACCCAAGATGATCTAATAGAATGGGAATATATTATAAAAACATTATATATGTTACATTAAGTTTCCAAACAAAGTTCAATCATGCTTTGAAGCTCTTTATTTGGGTTTTTAAAGAGATCCTGCTTTGCTTTGTTGTAGGTGAACATCATCCCCCTTGCCATATCAAAGCTAAACCTTTTGATATTTTTGGGTAGATCTTTCTCAGTGAAATAGATTTTGTTGAGTTGCTTTTTGGTTTTCTCAAGCAAACTTTGTAAGTATGCTAGTGCATCTTCTTCGGTTGCACCCGGGTGGTCTTTCATATAACATGAAACTCCTTGTGCAGATTCCCCCAGTTTCATCTCAATCTAAAAAGAAAGAAAGAGATTAAAAATAATAAAAGTCAATTATAGGAAGAGAAGGAACCTTATATGTTTGGATGTCATTGCAAATCCTAGAGATGATACTACCAAGTTTAAGAAGCTTGCTATCATAAATGATGTTTAATAACTCTTCTGTTAAAGGGTCACCACAAAATAATATGCCCATAAGTACGTGAGTTGCAATGGCGATGCTAACTTCAGCATGTTCCATATACTCCTCAAAACCTGGAATATATCCTTGAATTTTCCAGCGAGCTTCAATAATCCCAAATTTTATAAGCTTAGTGTACTGTAAAGATTAATATGAACAACCCTATTAAGCCGTAGAAAAAATGAATAGAAAATACTTACAATTGCTAAAAGGTATTTGTGGATGAATTCCGGAGATAGATTTTGATTTATTTTAGAAGCCATTTTAGTCATAACAAGAATGGTATTATAAAATTCTTGAAAGATAATCTTATATTCTTTTTGTGATAAAAAAGATGTATCCCAGCTGGATGGAAACAAAAAAAAGAAAGTGTTATTTTAAATTTTAAAATTGATGTATATAACCTTTCAATCATATTTTGGAGACTATCAAGCTCTGTAATGCTTTTTGCGCTATCCAAAATATCATCAAATAAAGTGTTCATGCAGCAAGTTTTCGTAAAAAAAATTCTCAATGGGCCAAATTCTTGCTCATGGAAAGTTGCACAAATAACATAGTAAATATAGGGGAGCATATTAATATTAGCTTTAAATCTTGTAGAAGGGATATCTTCAAAGTGTGATGAATGCCACCATCTAAATAAAAACACACCAATGAATTATTTTTTGTTTAATAAAACTATTTTTTCACTTACTTCACCAATATTTTCAGCTCAGAAGGTTGATAGGATTGACATTGTTGAGCATACCGATTTGCAAGTTCTAGAAGCACTTTCTTGTTCACAAGAGGCAATCTTTTAACAAAAGAGATATAAGAGAGGGAAGTTATAAAGGTTAATATGAATGTCACTTACTGATAAATAGTCTTAGCAATCCAAGGATCATCAATGCTATAGTGTTTGATATATGCATTGTTGTAAATCCTCGGCAAGCAGTCATGAAATGGATTTGCTAGCTCAAATGTGACCTGTAGAGATAATAGATACATCTGGATTTTCAAGCTATCTAGATCTCATTACCTCTCCCATGAGGTTTTTCTTGGTTGCCGATGTGTGAGAGTTTTCAACATTAAGTAAATAATCGTGGGAGTACTTGAAAGTCTTTGTTAGAATCTCCTCATTTGGAAAATCAACCTGGGAAGCCCGATACAAGTTGAGCATTGCAGAGACCCCATGTGACAATTCACCAACAAAGCAGGAAAACTTGTCTACTGGCAGCCAGAACTGGTTGAATGCATCTGTGCGTAGTTCCGAGATTTAGATTCTTCCATCACAAAACGTTTTTGTACCTGGAGATACACTATACCCATGCATCCGAAGGATACGGAAGGCCATTGCTGTGTCCTCGATGTCATTGACTATGCACGTAGATTCCCATCCAATTCCTTCGTTTGTCCAGAAGCTGGTGCAAACCCAAAGTAAGTGCTAAAAGTATAGCAGCATTGTACCTATACAGGTAGTCAAGGACGGCTTTGATCTCATCTCTGAAGAAGAGGTCAATGCCCAAGCGCTCAATGGTGTCGACCACCCGTAAACTTTCGAAGAGATCAATAGGGTAATGACAAGAAACTGCACAGCATAGTCAATTAGTACAAAGGATTGAAGAAGACAGCCGGTTTACCAGCATAGTTTTGATGTTTCATAGCGTTTTGCAAGTATTGCAACGATTTTTTGTCCTTGGTCTTCAAGTAAACACATGCGGTTGACGAGGGCGAGCTAAAAAAGGATCCATCTTTGGACTGAAGCTTGAGGATCTTTTGCCAGTCAATCTCAAGACCTTGAAGGCCCTCCAAGGAGTATAGCAACGTGGTGGGAGTGGAATGGAATCTATCCAAAGGAATCCTGGACGAACGCCAAACATTTTCAAACCAAATATTACATAATTGAAGAACTCACTTTGCCAATTTCTCCGTGGTGGAGATCTCAAGCAACCTCGTGAACTCTGTGTCATACGGAAGCTTAAGGCCCACCCGCTTTGCTTCGTGGAGCATCATTGGAAACGTCACCTCGAAACCTGACAAGAAATCTCCATCGGCATGGTTGAGCTTGATCATGTTCTCACGCAAAAACTTCGTGCCTGCGAAGAATCAGAGTCGAAAAACAGTCCAGGATATGACCAGAAGATCAGAAAAGAGCCATGCCTTGCGCAATGCTGTTGTGCCCGATGTCCCAGAGCTTGAGCGTGACCAGGCAAGAGAGCGTGGAAAACACTCTGTCATAGAGTTGCAAGTGACAATCATCACCCCATGATCCATCCGGAAGTTGACTGTTGATGATCCACTCCAGGGCCTCCGGGAACTCGGGAAGAGAGGAGTCGGAGTCGGACGGGATTCGGGCGACCCAGGCGGTGTCGTAAGTCGAAGGACTGATTTCCCACTTGCCACTCGCGAGTTTCATCAGCCATCCCTTCACTTCCTTGACGAGCAGAGACGTTTCTCTGTGATCAAGCTCCTCGATTCGATCGCCAGCCTGGACGTGGAGAATACCTTGATATGGCTGCTGCTTCTCCTTTTCCCGCTTCTCCTGTGAACAAGTAGGAAGAAATCAGCTCCAGTCAATCTTGTAACGATGGTGCTTCGACTTACTAGAGCCTCAGCTGGCTTTGAAGCACAGCAGCTAACTGCATAATTAATATAGCAGGCCAGTTTCAGTGCGAAGCTAGTTTGATGAACTTACCTTTCCGAAACCGATTCGGCTGTGCGTTGCTCTTGAGATTAGTGCCTCCAAATAACTGGAGGCTTCCACCGCCAATGTGTTGAAAGCTGCTGAGCAAAACCTTTGACATTGCAGAAACTTTGCCTTCTTGGTAGAATATAAGCTCTTCCAGCACTGCTGAAGTTTATGGATCCAGGGAAGCGTTCAAGAATAATTTAATATCCCCAAGAGCCTAAAGAGTTTTATATTGCTAGCTAACACCTTTGCCTCCACATGTCTGTTTCCATAGATTGGATGGTCAATCCTCTGTCTAATTTCAGGTCTATAATTGTAGGCGAACATCGTCAATAGCAGAGGCCCCTTGAAAAAGGTGGACATCGACATGGTCCGTCAAAGCCATTGAAAGATCTCGCCCCACAGGAAAAAGTTGGGCCACCGAGTTGGGCTATCTCGACGAATTCTTCTTTGAACCGCCCCTAAGCCTTTTTTCGAACATGGCTTTCGTCTCTTCCGGAGTTTCCGGCAACTGCTTGAATAAAATGCTGTTCCATGAGATCTCCTCAGATGTTTATTTCGCCTTATGTCTCTTCCATACGCCATGATTGTGTCCCTGAAACTAGATGTACAGTCAAAGATGCGTTTTGCATCTTCCAGATGACCTTGGAGCGTGTTGTTTATCAAGTGAAAGAAAGTCTTGGCCTCCCCCAAATGCCCGTTCAAGTCATCACAAGCTTGCGAAGAAGGATCGCGGTGGAATCAAGACCACCTTTACCATACATCATTGCAATGAGTGCTGCCGCGTGTATGAAAGCCCTTGGTGCAAATAGAATTGCACTAAGGGCTTTCATACAACGTTATTAAAACTTATTTAGCTGACAAGTTAATGTAAGTGACTAATTTTTCCATTCTAGTTTAGTCACTTAACCACACCTCCGACCACTTGGAGGAGTTTCATTCACAACCTCCATAAGCCCAACTCAGGATTTGGGGCTTGCTAGCCCCGAGAATGGCATCCATGCCACTTAACCTTAGCACTTGGTCCAAGTGCTCCACGTGTCCGATCCCATGATCGACACCCCAAGGTACCATCGACATATTGGCCCGTTACGCTAAGGCCATGCCCATTTACCTTGGTCACACTGGTGGTCCAACACCACCTACATTCCAATCCCGTCTCTCAAAGACTAGGTCATCCATCCATGAGTGGTCATCCCAGATCCACTCCTTAACATCCTTAGGATGCCTACAGATATGGGGAATAGCCTTCCCCAATATCTCTGTTCCGGTCCCCACCAAGTCCCTTTCTGTCCTTGGCTGTGTTCGCCAACACTGCCACTGGATCGAGGCCCACCGGCCCGACCACTAAGTCCCACTATCCTCTAGGACTTCCTCACTGTGTGACTGTGTCCTTGGTCACCACACCGGAGGGCTACCCCTCTTCCTTTCCACAGTCTGGGACTTTGGGACACCATTTTGGAACACCGTGGCCTTACGCAAGCCTCATGGGTACTCTCCCCGCCTTTCGTCTTTAGATGCTCTAGCCATGGGCTTAGAACGAGGTTCCGTTGAGCCACACCAGGTATCCAAGTAGGTAGTGCCACCCACACTTGGACTGGGAGCATCGGCCAATCGATCTCCCGGGGGAACTAGAGCCGGCTCTTGAACACTTCACCAAGCTACCCCGCTTGTCGGTCCGTGTTCACTCTAGTCTTGGACTTCCCAGTGGGCAGCTCATCACCCAACACTGGGTCCGGCCTTCCTGGGCCAAACTGGCCTTTTCTGGCCAAACTGGCTCCACTGCAGTCCTCCCCCTACTATACTTTTGGAGCTCACCAAACCCCCCAGGGTCTGGGAGACGAACGCTTTGGGCTTTCACCCTCTCAGGCTCCGGACTCGGACTCGGACTCGGACTCGGACTCGGACTCGGATTCGGACTCGGACTCGGGCTCGGGCTCGGTCTCGGCCTCGGCCTTGGTCTCGGTCTCGGTCCCGATCTCGGTCCCGATCTCGGTCTCGGTCTCGGTCTCGGTCTCGGTCTCGGTCCCGGTCTCGGTCTTGGCTTCGGACTCCATCTCGGACTCCATCTCGGACTCCATGTCGGACTCCATCTCGGGTCCATCTCGGGTCCATCTCGGACTCCATCTCGGACTCCATCTCGGGTCCATCTCGGACTCCATTTCGGGTCCATCTCGGGTCCACCTCGGACTCCATCTCGGACTCCATCTCGGACTCCATCTCGGGTCCATCTCGGACTCCACTTCGGACTCCAACTCGGGTCCACCTCGGACTCCACTTCGGACTCCATCTCGGACTCCATCTCGGGTCCATCTCGGACTCCACTTCGGACTCCAACTCGGGTCCATCTCGGACTCCACTTCGGACTCCACTTCGGACTCCAACTCGAGTCCATCTCGGACTCCACTTCGGACTCCAACTCGGGTCCATCTCGGACTCCACTTCGGACTCCAACTCGAGTCCATCTCGGACACTCCCACGTGTCATGTGTTGGTCCTTTTGGGTCCCTTTTTGGAGCCTCGCCTTTTGCTCGCTTCGTGCTTGTTCCTCGAGCACTTCGTTGGGAGTTCCACTCCCGCTCTTGACTTTTCAAGTCGGAGCTTTTGGTCCAAACGTGTTACGCTCGTTTGGCTCTCGCTTCGGCCACTACCATGTGGCGCCCTTCCGGCTCCACTTTGGGGCCTAGGGATTTTGTGTCTCACAGTTAACTCCTTGTCAAGTTCTAATGTAAGCTGTTCCTGACTTGATCTGAATGCCTCTCAATCTCTCCATAAACTCCAGAGGGTGCTCTTCTTTCTTCCTCTTCTTTAGCTTCTTCTCTTGCTTCCTTTTCCCCGGTTTTACATGGTGGAACTTATGCGAGAACTGCCGGAAGGCTTCCTTGGGGGTCAGCTGCATCAAACATAAAGTAAATTCAGAAAGTAAATAGAACAAAAACTTACAGTTCGGCCATGCTCATCGCAGTGGTCCAAGTTGAATTCGAATTTACCATTTTCTGGTGTCCTTTTGTCTCTGCTTCTTCCAATCCATTCGCCTCTAGATTCCTTCACTCGAAAACATTGAAGAGCGCCAGCCAGTCCTTTCATCCTCTTTTGTTGGCAGCAAAGATTTGAAAGCCATCCTGCTGTAGGCTTCTTCATCTCTAGTAGTAGCTGGTAGATTTCAAATATAAGAACAGTGAAAATTGGAATCAAATCACATACTTACCTTCGTGATTCGGCTGTAGACCCGAGCAAAACTCCTCAATCTCTGTCAAGACAACCTTTGGAGGTTCTTCCATGCTTGCCCTAGTATAAAATTACAGAAACTTAAATAGTAGTCGTGCAGGAGGTATATTCTCACTTAAACTATTCTCGTATATTCCATTGTATTCAAAACCTAGAAGCATGCCATTCCTCCGGTTCCTGATTGACACGAAGAGCGTACTCAATAATGGAACGCGCCATATCAAGCTCATGCTTCCACAGTGGCTCGCTGAGACGAACGGTTTTGCCCTGCTCACGAAGAGGCTTAAGCCTCCACTTCCCTGTCAGGACGCGCAAGCAGACCTGTGTAATTACTCTTGCCCTTGCCTTCCATCCAAACCACCCCGAGGTACACATTCACGGCGATTTCTACCCGGACAACGAAGTTAGTGAAACAACAATCGTCTGCTCGCGGAAGCTTTTGAAGAGCATATGGCCTTGGTCGCTTTGTCATCGTCAGTTGGATAGAAGTGTATCACTCGAGACGTTAAAAGCCATCCCAAAAGAGAGCGGAGCTCCAGTCACCGCTCGCGCTGGGCCATTTGTCTCGGATAAGCGTCCGGAGCAGCATCAGGAGAAGGCGAAGCTGCGAGCAAGGGACACTCGTAAACACGAAGAAGACTCGTAAGACTTCTTTACATACCTGCCCAGACGTTTAAATGAGGGGAAGAAGCCATCGGAAGAGACTTATCACCTTGCTGATGAGAGTGTTTTCAGCACCTATTGACGAGGTTGTAAATATTTGTCACTCACGCTCTCTGCAGATACCTTACCTTCGGAATTAAACTCTCTATCGAGCAGCCCAACTCACACCGGACGCTCGTCCCTTCCAGCTCCAGAACCTCCAGAATGCTCTACAAGAAAGAAAAGCATATTCGAATGTTATAAAACGTAAAATCCTCAGCTCATGTAGAGAAGTTCGTTGCTCACGGTGGCTAAGCTCTGGATTTCATATCGTTGAAAAGCCTCTTGCATGAGATGGAGACCCCTCTCGAGGTATCCCAAGCACCAGGAGAGCTTGACAGTCAAGTAAATATCGATTAAGTTCTTGGCCAGGACCAAAACATCTAAGCATCTCATCGACTTGTCCAGCCTAAGGGAATCCACGTCCACTGCCAGAAAAGGAACACCTAGTTTACAAAAGGAAGCACCGTTTTGTTACCTTGCAAGGCCAAACCACATACAACAAGTAGTTGACACTCGGTTGGCAGGCCTGGAAAGGTTGTTGCTTTCGCCGTTACTGAGCAATAGTCAGTCCCGAAATATGCAACAAGATCTATCACCTGTTTCACTGAGCTGCATCTGGTTGTTCAGCCTCTGTAACTTCGCCAGCTTTTCCGCGTGCAACAAGGGTGTCAAAACGGCTCATACCAGATCTAGATTACCATGAGAGCGAGGTTGTATGCTTTCCAAAGCGGCTGCAAAATCCGAGATTTATGTAATGCAAACAAAGCCCTTTGATAAGTACCTTGCTGCAAAAACCGCGTGCTGAAAGCCTCTCGCAAAAGTCAGCGAGCACGTCGAAACCACTGATGTAAGGCCGTGATGAAACCACAGAGCAAGCGTGCAAGAGGAACTTCGGCAATAGCGTCATTCGTAACATCTGTTCATACAATCCATCCATCATAGAAACTTCGCCAAAGAAAAAAAACATAGCTCACCATTTCCAACAAGCTTGAGCAAGTTTTCGAATGAGGCAGGACAGAGCTCATGCTGTTGCCGAGTGAGATCGTCGGCAAGAATCTGATGGAAAATGGAGAACGCTTTGATCTTCCGCGCAACGATGCAATCTTACCTGGAAATATCTGAACGCACGCAGCGATGGGTCACGCATCAAATCGCCCTGTGTAAATCACGAATTTAGCATATGACGCATCTCACCATGACGTAGACAATGCCCCAGGCTTTGAGGCGCGTGACGAGAACAGTTTCGCGCACCCGGAATCCCACGTTGCCATGCATCCTCCATTAAACCCTAGCTTCCACGCCAAAAGCCCTAAAAACGTAGAGTTTTGGCGGGAGTTTTAATTCTCAAAGGATCTTCCTTCAGGGTTCTAGAGCTCATGACGACGATCGTGCTCACGCGCGAGGAAGCGAAGATTCTCGACGCTCTCCGTCTGGTGATCCGTGAATGCGACTTGAAGATCGAGGTGAGAGTGGGCGGATGGGTGCGCGATAAGGTCTGGTGTTTTAGATCATTTAGCTTGAATCGTTCTAGCTCAATTCAATTCGCGCAGCTCCTTGGCGTCGAGAGCCACGATTTGGATATTGCGCTGGATGATATGACTGGGCAGCAGTTCTGTGATCGTGTGCTCCCGTGCTTGAGGAAGACCGATCCTTTGTGTTCTTACAAGGTTATCAAAAGGTTTGTGTTGTCTAGAGCTTGTTATTTTTCTAACAACTGGAATTTACATGTTGTAGCAATCCAGAACGATCCAAGCATTTAGAAACGACCAAGCTGGAGATCCTGGGTGGAGAGCTTGATGTTGTTGATCTCCGATCCGAGACGTACACCAACGATTCCAGGATTTGATTTTCACTCGACTTCCTCTTGTTCTTACGCTCTTTTCCTTCCTGCTAGAAATTTGGAACACCTTCCGAAGACGCTTACGGGAGAGATCTCACGATCAACAGCCTCTTCTACAACGTTGCTGCTGACAAGGTTGAGGACTTCACTGGTCGAGGTTTGTGTATATTTCATCTTTCGATTCTTTCCACAACTGTGTTGTCCAGGTGTAATGGACCTCAAGCTTGGAAAGATCAGGACTCCGTTGCCACCGCTCGTTACTTTTCTAGATGATCCATTGCGTGTCCTGAGATCCATTCGGTTTGGTCTGTGACGACTTGTCTTCATCTTAGAATTCTATCTGGAACCTTTCGTTTTCCTGATCAGCGGCGCGCTTTAATTTTGAGCTGGACGAGGAACTAGAGTGCGTGGCATCTGTTGATTCTGTGAAGGCTGCATTCGAAACAAAGATCACCAGGGAGCGCATTTCTCAGGAGGTGGAATACGATCTCTTGGTTTTTATTTTTCGTGTGCCTCTTACATTCGTTTTTCAGATTCAAGCCATGCTCTTCGGAAAGAATCCTGCTCGGGCGATGTGCCTGCTGCACAAGCTTGGTTATTGGCCTCTGATTTTTACGAGGCCAGTGAGTGCGCAAAGGTAGTCAGTTCAGTCCCTCCTTTTCGTTTCTCGAACTCATTTAAATCTTTGCTAGTGTGAAGGACTTTCAAGTCGTTTGCGAGACTCTAGAGTCTGTCAACATTCCTGAGGTACTTACACTGAACACTTTGGTTTTGACTCTTTAACTTACTCAACGCAGGAAGGTGAAAGGCGTCTTGTTCTTGTTGCTGGGATTCTCTATCCATTCAAGAAAGAAAACGATACAGTTTTGGGCTCCATGGCCGAGAGAATAGGATTAAAAGCAATGCTTAAAAAGGTTCACGTTCTATACATTTCCTTCCTCTCTTGAACTGTCTCGTGTACCAGGTGAAAGCATTGTACAAAGCAATTGGAAATACCTTCGTGCAAGATTGGTATGAGTTGAACAAATGTACACTTTTTGGAGGATTACCTTGTCTTTTCAACGAAAGTTTTCGAGTAGAGGCCGGCCTAGCCTTCAGAGACAGGGACTTCAGCTTGTCAGCTGCTGCTTTATTTCTCTCCGTGCCAGCCCCTAGCGTCCAGCAGAAAGACGTGTTTAACGCTATTCTAAAAAGCATCAGCTTATCTGGTAAGAAGTAGTAGTTTTTCTCGTTTTCAATATTCAATACTTTTTTCAGGATTGTTAAATTTAAAACCTCTGCTCACGGGGAACGATCTCAAACTCGAATTTCACATTGTTAGCGGCCCGAGAGTGGGTGAGCTGGTAATTCTTTGAACCTTCCATTCACAAGATATTATCGAATGGTTGTTTTACAGAAAGAAGCTATGTTTATATGGCAGCTACGAAATCCTAGTGGGACCAAACCAGAGTGTATCAGATATTTACGAGAATTATTCATCTAAGGAGTCAAACACACAACTTGGGAATGAATCGTGCTGTAATTATCAATAGAACGAAAGGTAAAAAGTTGTGATTTTAACTGTGGCTAAGTTAATATTTTTTTCAAGTATCGCTAAGGTTTCTGTTGCTTATAGTTGTTTGCTATTAACGTGTTTTCTATTTTACGGAGTACTATCTACATGAGATCAAGCTTATTGCCACTCTCGCAAGTCCCAGCGATTGCTTAGCAGCCTCTTGACGTGGTCGCCCAGAAGTTCCTTCCCTTTCTCGAGCTTCTCTCGCAGTGCTTGGACTGATTTTTGCAGAACAGCCAAGTCGAGGAGCTCGTGTCTGGCATCCCTGTGCGAGCATCCAGCCAGGAGTAAGCACCTAATTTGCTTTTCAAACTTTAAATGTACACACCTGGGATTTAGAAGCGTTGTCATGCACTCGAGCTTGCCTTGGAACAGGATCATGTTTTGAAGCAAACACCGGGCTTTTTCTTGCTTTGGCCTGATACCGAGTCCCGTTTTCATTATTTCTATCGCGGAGCTCAAGTCGACTAGAAAATCGTCCGCGGAGGCCTGCAGGAAAGAAAGAGTTGTCAAAAGAATGGAAAAGAAAAAGGATATAAAACTCATGCCTTGAGTGGGCACGCCGTGGTGAGGAAGGCTCGAACGTAGAAGTTGTCGTCTTTCAAGCCGAGTGAGCTAAACACTGACTTCGCTTCGCTGAGGTACTCGTTTTCCTTCTTCTTTCCTTTCATTGCTCGCAACTCAACCAGTGCCTCCTCTTTTTTCGACCAGTTCCCGGTCCGCTCACAGCTCGTGGCTTGCAAACCTTTCGAGCTGAAAACTCCGGGAGAAGGCTCGATGCCAACACGTCGCAGTACATTATCGTGACCACCGCTTCGACGCGTCAAGACGAGGAAAGGATCACCTGTGATCGCCATGAGCTCCAACAGGTCTTTTTCCAGAACTTTGGACGTAGAAACCGTTTCCTGTAACTTCTGCTTGATCTCCCAAGGCAGCACGTCCAGAACGGGAGAACGTAAGCACTCCAAAAGTTTACCTCTGATACCCGCCACCATGAGTGTGAGGAGCACTTTCACCAGCTCAAGAACGAGCTCGCTGCTCCTGCGCAGCCACTCCACGAAAAAGTCTGGCCTTCCTAAAAGCAACGAGATGCAAATCCTGCCGATGGCATTGAGGCAGTCGCAAGCAGAGGCCTCTCCAGGGGCCTTGATCAGCTCGAGAACTTTGCAGAGGACCTGTTCCTGAGGCCTTCCAGTCATAAACTTGAAAGCCAGGCTCTCCGGAAGGACCATCTGCTCCAGGCCCGTGAAGCAAGCCAAGCTCAGCACCGTGGCTCTCTCCAGCAGATAGAAGAACGTTTGCGGCCTGATGAAGTCTGTTGGAATGACGTCCTTGTTGATGATATCGCCGATAAATCCAACTGACGGCCTCACTACGGAATCCAGGAACTCGAAAGGAGTACACCGATGGTTGCTGCGCGAGTAGAACGTTGCCAAGCCAGCCATATCTTCTGGAAGGTGTCGCTTCAACGTCTCGAGCTTTGGAGTGCTCAGAAACGGTAAGAGAACGCGCAGAGTTCCCCGCACTTCGCTGGAGTTGTCGAGAAAATCCAAGCTCTGCTCGCCTGCAACGCGGTCCAAGTGCGCAGTGAAGAAACGCTTGTGGCAAATGGATGATATGTCGAGAAAACTCTGCGCGTCCCCGAGAAACGCTACATTGTAGAGAAGCCTTCTGTATCCCTGGAGCTTTAGTTGGAGCTTCTCCTGATGGCTATCCAGGACAGTGGCAAGCATCTCGAGCAAGCCGAGGATAACGACCGTTACTCTCGATTGTGTTGAAGAAATCTCGCTGTGCTTGTGCAAACTCCGGATTCAGTCCAGCCCCGACTCTAGTAGCTGCTCTTCCAAAAACTTCTTCGCGAGTGATGCTACTCGCTCGGTCCTGTGTTGGCCCCTGCTGCATCCACTGTAAAGCGGCCTGACTGTTTCGTTTTGGAGCCAGAAAGCTCCAACATACTCCACAATGCAGAGCTTGGGATTCATGTCTCGGCTGATTCCCAGGTAGTTCAAAGCCGCTGAAACCGCAGTTCCCCGTGGTAACATATCTTGAACTCCATCGAGAGACTGCACCACGGAGTGGATCCATTGAAACCAGGTGTTCCAAGCCGAGAGCACGAGTTGTTGCAAGTTCTCGACGTTGTCCTGGACGAGCGTCAAGCCAGAGCGCTCGGAATCGAGCTCAAACGAGGCTGCTGCTTTCAAGGCTTCGGACGCTCCTCCCAATAGCTGCCGCAAGGCAATGACTTCGACGTTGGAGTTCTTCGCCACCTTCCAGTTTTCTAGGAGCTCTCTCACTGTGGCAGTGCCTGGAGTCGTCCGGAGCACTTTGAGTTCGTGCGAGAACACGGGGTTGTCAGCAGCTAGACGTGCCGCCTTGTCGAGAGTCTCACGGTCTTGGAAGCTCTTCAGAGGCCAGCCACAGTTCTGTCCTCCCCACAAGGACTGGAGCCTGATGTGCTCGAGGATTTTCCGAGCCGCTTCGGAACGCTTGCCGGCATTTTCGAGTAGCTCCGATGCTCGGAGAACGTTTCCCTTCCTCGCAGCCACTTCTGCAGCTTTCTCGAAGTTGCCAAGGCTGCATGCAAGCTCGATAAGCTCGTCAAGGTACTCCCGTCTTTCCAAGAACGCAATCTTCCAGTCCGCATCCGACGAGGCTTGCACCGCCTCCATCATCGAGTGAGCGTCTACTTTGCGATGAAAGTACTCGGCAGCGTTCTTCCGAAACTTCTCCAACGTGTTGGCAGGCACGCTTGGTACTGTCCATTTGCGAATGAAGTCGAGGCCTTCTTTGTACAGTCTTCCCTTGGCACAAGCTTCAAGGCATTTCTCGTAATGGTTCCCCTCCGCATATACTTGTGAAGCTTCGCTGTGGAGATTTGCGGCCATGTAGCAGTCTCCCGAGAGTTCTAGCTTTGAGCATTGCTTGTACAAAAAACCTACACAACAAATCAGTATAAGCACGAGAGAGAGGGAGAAAAGAAAAGAGCTTTATTCATCACAGTACCTGCCCTTTGAAAGTCTTTCATCAATCTGAAACACTTTGCTACAGCATCCTTCTTTTCCACGGACTCGTACAGTGCGGCCGCACGTTGTAGGTCCCTTTTTGCAGCACTCTGGTCGACTCTAAGGAATTTTTCTCCCCTCTCTTGAAATTCCGCAGCTTCAGATAGTTTTGCTCGGTATCTATCGCCTGCTCGTTTGAAGGAAAGCTTTGCCATGTCAAACCGGCGAGCATTAAACATCTACACAAACCAGCCAATACATTTTTTTAAAGAGTGAATCCACTCCACAGATATTTACCTCAACACCACGTTGGTGCCACTGCTCGGGGGAGCTTATCTGGTGAATCGAGGATATCAGTGACGCATCCAACGCACCTCTCTTGACAACGTTCAGACTCTTCCAGTAATCAAGCATTGGCCGCTGATATTCCAGGTTCTCGTCGATGATCCACAGCCTCCGTTTAGTCCTCGTGATGGCAACATATAGCTCCTTGAGTTCATTGCACAAAATGCTGGGAAGCTGAGCGGGTAAACAATTAGCTGGACGGCTTCTACCAAAAACAGAAGAAAGTGTTTTCCACGCTTCAGGGCTTGCCGAGTCAGTGAAGAAGTTAAAGATCAATACATCCTGTGTAAGAGTAGCTTAGAGCATGTTAGAAGAAAATAAAGCGTACCTCAAACTCTAATCCTTTACTGTCCTCCACCGTAAGGACGAGGCATCTTGTGCCGAGTTCCTTTAGCAGCTGCTGCTTCTGGGACTTGTTCCGGACTAGTACGGCTTGATCCGAGCCAAACTCGTAACCGGAGCTGGATCCATGACTGAAAAACAAAAAGTTGATAGACGTGCTATCGTCTGGGAGATTCAAAACAACTGGAACTTCGCCGAGTACAGAACTACTTTCCGGCTCGAGCCTGTCGACCCTGAGAGGGAAGAACCGAAGTATCAGCTCCATAACACTATTTGCAACCTGGACAATGGCGCCCGTTGTCCTGAAATTGTCTATCAGCTGCACGATATCCGGACACCTCGCCTCGGCTTCCAGAAACTCTGTATAGAAAACCCGACGTACATCTTCGAACCGGAATTCCACACCTCTAGTGATGGTCTGAGCCGTATCTCCAGCAAAAATGAAGCCTTCCCGATAATTCGTGCATACGAACTTGAGCAGGCAAACCTGAGCCAGCGTAAAATCTTGCACCTCGTCAATATAGACAAGATCAAGCTTGTCTCCCTTGAACCCCTCCACCCTGAGCTGCCGGTACAAATGCCAAACATAGTCTGCCATGTCGTAGTCGTCGTTTTCTTTCTTGAGTTTCTCGTAGTGGAGATAGAGGTCGTAGATCGTGTCCCGTTGCCCCTCATCGAACACCGAAATACGCTGTGATGCCAAGTTGATGAAAGCCTCGCGAGAAAGCCTTCCGTCCGGACAGTGAAGGGACTCAGCGCTTCCCTTGATGTGAGACACGATAGCTGCGTAGACATCTGATGCATCGTACGTCTTCCTCAAAGAGGCCTTCATCATACGCGGCCAGTAAACCGACACAAAGACGTCGAAGTCCACTTCCCGATCTTCAAGTGTTCTGCTTCGGAAAGGCCTCGACACAGTTCCATGAACCATATCCAAAAGCTTTTTGAGGGTCAAGACGAGAGGAAAGGCCTCAGGTTGGATGTTGATGAAACTGTCTGGAATGCTGCCTTGAAACTCTTCGTCAAGCATCACATCTTCGTTGCAGGTGTCCCCAAAAGCAGCAGTATAAGCATCACTTCGTAGTAAAGACCTGAAATGTAAGAAAAACTGGTGACGCTGATGAGTAACAGGAGTTCGTCGCATACCTTTTAAACTTTTCGAGGTAGTTCTTGACTGCGAAACACAGCCTCTGGCTAACGGTAATGAACGCTTAACGCAAGCACGTCCCCTCGGCGCTATCAAAACTCCCGTTATCACCAAAACCACACCTTGATATGCGATGGAGCTGCTCAATGCGCATCATCTTAACACTGATAACCGTGGTTTTGCCTGTGCCCGACCTTCCGATAACAAAAGCCGACGAAGAAGACAACATCAGCTCGGTCTGTGGATGACTTAGAGGGAATGGCAGCTCGATTTCTGTACCGCCACTGTCTGTCAGAACGTAGTTCGCAATTCCAGATGACTCTGAATAGAACTTCAGTAGAGATAGATTCTCTGAAACTTTGGGACCACGCTGACTAATTGGAGGCGCTGCATTGCCGTCGTCGATGACTTTCTGGACAACATCTCCGCTCCATACTTCCGGAACAACGATTCTACCGCAAACGGACGTCTTTGTCGTCATAGTTCGACAGCGTTCCACGTAATCCAATGAGTAAGTCGAGCTGACAGTATTCAATCGTTGGACAGTTCGCTGTAGTCCTTGAACGCCCACCACATCACATAGCTCGATGGCCTGAGACCTTCTATTGCTCGTCAAAACCACTCTCCAGACTAGAAGCAAACCGTTCATGCGAAACACGTGAATATCCTCTGAGAGTGTCAGCGGCATCGCAGAGTTAAACTCAGGCCAGTGACCTCTAGCAAGTCCCAGGACAAATCTCGTGCAGCCATTTCTGAAGGACGCCGATTGACGAGCGTAACTGGTCTTGAACTCCTTGCTGAAGAAGACCTGCAAAGAGAAAAACATGCTCAGGTAGGCAAGAAAACCGATGAGGACACTCACCTTCCAGATACAGTTTTCGAGAAGAGAACTGTTAATCAGGATATCATAAAACTGGTCCACTTTGCCTCCAACACGCTTCTCCAGCTCTGGAACGTCGGTCGAGTCCACAAAGCAATCTCTGCTTTTTGCATTCTGAACTAAATCCCTCCAAATGGTCTCGTTCTTAGCCAAGGTATGCTCGTTACCAACAATGCAAAGACAGTATCTGCATGGGAAAAACTAAGTAGAGGCTCAAACATTATGGCAACCACCTGGCTCGAGTTATTGAAACATTCAGACGTCGATGATCTTTCAGAAAGCCCAAATCTCCGGAAGGGTTCGATCTGACAGTCGACAAAATAACTACGTCCATTTCACGACCTTGAAATCCGTCGACAGTATTGGCCTCGACCTTGAAAGAAAACGAAGCATGTTGTATGCGACTTCTTAGTGCAGTAACTTGTGCCTTGTAAAAGGAGATAACTCCCACCTCAAGGTTGCTGCAGTTACGTTTCTCTGGAGAATCACATCTTAGAAATTTCAACCAGCTTCATTCTGTACCTTTTTGGAGTTTCTCCAATAGAAACATGATGACTTCAATTTCTGTGGGATTTTCCAAGCTCCCCTCTTTGGCAGTGCATTCCGAACTGTTCGCATGGATAAATATATATGGGCCGTATAAGAGCGAGCGGAACGCTGCGCCGTAAGAACTCACTGTTACATTCGGGCCATCTTGGATTTTTCGCTTGTAGAATTCATAGTTTGAGAACTGGCAAATAGATGGGTGCATGCGGTACTGAACATTAAGCATAATATTCGGGTGGTCCAGCGCATGGAGCCTCTGGAACAAGCTCCTTCCATAACCGGACATTTTAGACTTCTGTAAACACATACAGGCATCGAATCAGTACGAAGTTTGCACGGTTAAAAGTACCTCGCTAAGAACAGTGGGTGGTAACTGCCGGTGGTCTCCAACAAGGACGAGTTGCTTTAGACAAGAAAGGCCCATAATGATAGCTGTTTCCGCTTCGATAGCTTGAGAAGCCTCGTCAAGAACAGCTACGTCAAAGAGCACCGCCGAATTTTGCACCAACGGCATAGCAGCGCAAGACAGCGTGCAAAACACCATGGTCGAATGCCTGACGAGCTGCCTTCTGATGAAGCTTGTCATGCGGTCAGCGCTCACTTGAAGGCTCTGAAGGAGGACAGCAAGTTTGTCAAGGTTGTTCTTGATGCTCCTGTTGACACCAAAGCAAGCAATAGCATCAATAAGATCGCTTATCTTGGCGAGGAGGCTTTTCACTTTGACGATTTTAGCCGACTGAACGAGTGTGGTCGGCAGGTCCGAAAGAGCCTGAACCATCTGCTGTTCAAGACTGGCGAACGTTCTTCGTACGACGTCCGAGAAGTTTTGAGAGGCCTCCATATTCAGAAAGTCGACCATGGAAGACGCTTCTGATTTGCAGCAGCTTAAGGTCGACGATATCCTGTTCAAGCGATATGGAAGAAACACTTCGGACAGCAGCTTGTCACTAACACCAGTCAGCCTCGTCTCATTTCCTATGAGCAGAATATCGTTGGAGCCAGAGTCGTTTGTCTTCAGAAACCGAGTGACTAGTTCCTGAACGGCCATGTTTGTAGGAGCGCAAACCAATACACGCCTTCCAGAGCTCCGTAGAACAGAAAGAAGTGCGGCTAGCACCGACGTTTTCCCTGTACCCGGAGGTCCCTGTATCAGCCTCACGTACGGCTTTTGATTTTTCTCAAGCGCCAAAACGGTGCTGGACACGGCCCTTGATTGAAAATCGTTCAGATGCGAGCATCTTGTTCCAGAAAGAAATCCTTTGTCAGCATCATCCACCCAAAGTGCCTATAAACGAAAACATGAAGTTAGCGAAAAATACGTTACTTCAGTGACAGAAAAATTCTCTAGGTACCTGCTGCAGCACCTCGTCGAAAATCGGGAACCGATTTTCATCGGCAAACAGCGGCCGCTGCAACGCATTCCAAATCCTCGAAGCTGATACCAGGGACTCCAAGCCAATGACGTACCAGGGTCTCTCCGGATCAGTCAGAGCGTTCTCCATCTGGGATGTGGAGTATATCTCGGCCTCCCAAAAGCCCGTTGGAACATCAAAGCCGGTCAGTAGAACCAGCGCGTGCATCTTTCCCGAAGCTTGCACGTCCTTCGCGGAGGAAGTTGGGCTTGTCGCGAGTAGGACAACATCCATTGGCTTGAAAGAGGAGTTGTCTTTACCGTCCACCTTGAGCCAGACCCGTCGAAGCGTTTCGTCTGTGTCTTCCATCTTCACTCGTACCATAGCCCAGCCATCTTTTTTAATCCGTGAAAGCCCGCGGCTTAATCCTTCTCGCACTTCATCGAGCAGCGGCAACTTGAAGCTCGCGAGGTACTGCCTCAAAGAGGTAAACTCGAGAGGAATTTTTCTCACCTGAAACACCATCTTCCTTGTCAAGCAAAGTGCAAGCTCAAAGAAAGAAGAGAAAAAAAAAAAAACAACTCACCTGAATGAGCGAGCCATTCTCGATGTTGTCCAGCGACCACTTGAGCACGCGTGATGAAAGCGTCTCAAACCTCGACGATTCATCGGCGGCAGAAGTGGATGCTTCGATCGATTTCCCAGTCGAAGATTGCACCTGCATTTTGCACCACCCGAACGAGAATCCGCAGGAAGGAAGAACTACAAACACGAAGAAGAAATCGTATGGAGTGTATAGATCACGGAATCAAGAACTTACATCCGCGAGCAGAGCGTTCGAAATCGTTAAATGCTCCACATTTAAGTGGCGTGAAAGCACGAGGCCCTGGAATTTCCAATCACATCAAAGATCACATCCAGCGATAGCGCAATCTCTTGCATTGCGCTCCTGGCCACTTACAAGCATCTCGTCTCCTCCGCTTCTTCGTGCGCCTTCGCCCGCCTCCTCCTCCATTGCACAAAGCCCTAAACCCTTCAATGTGATGCAATATTCACAGTAAAATAATTCAATTTTTGAAATATTTTAGAAACTTCTACGTTCTTATATATATAATTTATAAACACATTTATAATTTTTTAGATTTTCTTAAACACTTCTTAATGTATTCTAACTTATTCTACTAGGTTGATATGCATTAACAAAAATTTTTTTTTAATAAATTATACACATTTTTATAATTATAAATTTCCATTTGATCAATTGGATTGATAAATGTGAATAACACTACTATTAAGCAACCAAACAACATATAACAAATTATTTTCTCTTTTTATACTTTACTTTTATTTAGATTAGAAAAAAGAAATGTTTGGTTTACTAAAAAG
This sequence comes from Selaginella moellendorffii, assembly GCF_000143415.4. Classification (NCBI taxonomy): domain Eukaryota; kingdom Viridiplantae; phylum Streptophyta; class Lycopodiopsida; order Selaginellales; family Selaginellaceae; genus Selaginella; species Selaginella moellendorffii. Next base: position 3,400,810 of record NW_003314267.1, read on the forward strand.
GCAAACATAATTTACCAAGGAAAAAAGTTTGATGTGGGGCAGGATCTTCTGGATCTGCTTCTCCATCTCCATCTCCATCTCCATGACCCGCTTCTCATCGAAGTCCAAGCCAAAAACAACGTGTCTATACTGAAAGGAGACTTCAACCACACTTATAAATGCAATATTTCTCAGGAGATGTTGAACCATCGCCTAATCACACCTTCTTAGTTCTTTCTAGGTGTTTCTGAAGTCTATAAATTGCTGTCCAATCTTTTGTGTGTGTGTCTCGAATTGTTCCTCAAAGTCCATTGCCCACTTCTAGTTGAGCCCTCTTCCCCTTCTTTATCTATCCACTTCTAATGGCAGCCACCGTCACTCTTGTTGGCAATGGTTATGTGTACCCAAACGACAGTTTCGGTTCTATTTCTAATGATGGCCTTGAAGGATGGACCGATGCCACTGGATCAACCCGTGTCTTCTTTTTGCCACAGAAAACTGGATGGATCTCTGTTTCAATCCAGGCAAGATCAGTTGACAACACTAACACCTTGCGCTTAAGCCTCGATGGTAGTCCCAATGCTGCACACGACGTAGTTTTGCCCATGTCCTCTGATTTCAAAACTTATACAGTGGGAACTTATACCATTTTCAGCGCAGAGTATCACTATCTGGAAATACGTGCAGTCACCCAAAACTCAACCTACCTTCCTGAAGTGCAAGCGCTGATCATCTCTGGTTCTGCTGCCGAAGGCCTCAGGTATAACAAGAGCTCCAATCGCGCTGCACCCTCAACGCATCTCTGGTACAACACAGATGCTATCCAGGGGGCTATCACTGGGTTCTACACTGAATTCTATGTAAAGCAAGCCGAAGATCCCGTAAACTCCTACTACATGACGAATGGTTTTGGAGATGGCTACTTCGGCATTCAGGTAAGTTCCAGTCTATACCATGGTGACCACTCTCTAATACTGCTATCTATATGTTCCTAGGTGATCTCTCCGACTGAAAGGAGAGTATTGTTTTCAGTATGGAGCAATTATAATACTGAAGACCCAGGGCAGATCCCCGATGACTACAAAGTGAAGCTGGTGAAGAAAGGCACTGATGTGATTTCAGGAGAATTTGGTAATGAAGGGTCGGGTGCACAGAGCTACATCCAATATATGTGGAATACTGACACCGTTTACAGAGGGCTTTTGACGGCTGAAGCGGATGGCAGCGACAACACTATATTTTCAGGTTACTTCTTTTTGCCGGAGTCGGGCTGGAAGCTGATAGCTCGATGGAACAAGCCAAAGACTGGAGCTCGCTTGTTGACAGGGCTTTACTCCTTCGTGGAAAACTTTCGAAGCAATGGAAACGACTACTTCAGAGCTCACTACGGCAACCAGTGGGCTTATGGTGAGGGTGGATGGGTGCAGCTGACCAAGGCTACATTCGACACGACCGCCGGTGAAGGCGACTATCAGCGATATGATTATGGCGCTGGGGCAGAGGGTAATTGGATGTATATGTTCAGTGGTGGATTTAGGCAGACCAACAATGTGAAGGTTGGAGATGTCATAGAAAGGAGCGTTGGTCCTGATCCCGACGTGGACTTCGCAATCTTGGATGCTCTCTAAAGCCTACATGCCAGAGCTCAAAGGCTTTGCTTGGACTGTACCTTTACAAATAACATGGCTGGCGCTAGATGTTTCGATCCATGCCGATCCATCGCACCTATCATAATCTCCTGGCAATCTACCTTCAGTTTTCTAATGTAATTATATTAATGCAATAATAAGTGGTTCGAACCCCAATTGTATGCTTGCCAGTTGTCGCACACACCGGCGATGGCAAGCTCCAAGGTACCACAGCCGAGACCAAAGCTGGAAACAAGCAGGCAAACGAAAGAAACTTCGTTTCCCTAAGAACAAATTAGAGTTCTAGACATATATAATCACTTTAAATCGCAACAGCAGAGGCTTTCCAACGCTAGAATGAGCGAAGTACCAGCTCGATGGAAAGACAACAATCAAGACCAGCTATCTTTTTCAATCCGTGAGAGGCTGCCGAGGTAAAGAGGTAAACTAGAGAGGGATTTTTTTCCAGCTGGAGCACATTGTCATTGTCAAACGAAGTGCAAGCTCAAAAAAAAGAAGAGAAAAATAGAACTCACTGAAAGAGCGACCCATTCTCAATGAGCACTTGAGCACGTGATGAAAGCGCCAAACCTCGATGAGTCATTGGATGCTTCGATTGTGCATTTTGCATCTAATGTAACACAATAAACTGTTTTTGATTTACCTAAGCAAAAGATGGTAGTGAATATATTTAAAATATGCTTGAATATTCAGGATATTATACCATCTAATGGTTGTTATTTATTTAGATTAATTTTATATTTATAATTTATAAACTTTTCCCTTTCTAGTATATATTTTTTATTCTATTATCTAATGGTTGATATGCGATAAAATTAATCTTGTGTTTATAAATTACAAACATGCTTATAATTATAAAATTTATTTGATCAATTAAATTAATAAATAAAAATAACATTACTAGCTATGTTTTCTTTAGCAAACAAATTATTATCTGCGGTGGTGTTTTAGTTTTTAGAGAGCATCCAATTTTTTCAGGTCCACATCAGGACCAGCGCTCCTTTGTATGATATCTCCAGGTTTCACATTGTTCGTCTGCTTAAATCCACCACTATACATATACATCCAAATGCCTTCTGCCCCAGCGCCATAATCATATCGCTGATGCTTCTCTTCACTGGCGGTCGTGGTGAATCCGGCCTTGGTCAGCTGCACCCATCCATCCTTACCATAAGCCCACTGGTTGCCAAAGTGAGCCTTGAAGTAGTCGTTTCCATTGCTTGAAAAGTTCTCCACAAAGGAATAAAGCCCTGTCAACAAGAGAGCTCCAGTCTTTGGTTTGTTCCATCGAGCTATGAGCTTCCAGCCCGACTCCGGCATATAGAAGTAACCTGAAAATATGGTGTTGTCGCTACCAGAAGCTTCAGCCTTGACAAGGCATCTGTAAACGGTGTCAGTTTTCCACATATATTTGAAGTAGCTCTGTGCACCCGACCCTTCGTTACCAAATTCTCCTGAAATCACATCACTTCCTTTTTTCACCAGCTTCACTTTGTAGTCTTCGGGGATCTCCTCTGGTTTCTGAGTATCATAGTTGCTCCATATTGAAAATAATACTCTCCTTTCAGTCGGCGAGTTCACCTATGGATAATAAGAGTATTAGGAGGTGGATAATGCAATTAAACTGGAACTTACCTGTATACCAAAGTAGCCACCTCCAAAACCATTCGTCATATAGTAGGAGTGAAGGGGATCTTCGCCTTGCTTGACATAGATTTCACTGTAGAACCAAGTGATACCCCCCTCGATACCCTCTGTTTTGTACCAAAGATGCGTTGAGGGTGCACCGCGGAAGGAGCTCTTGTTATACTTGAGGCCTTCGGCGGCAGAACCAGAGATGACCAGTGCTTGCACATCTGGAAGGTAGGTCGAGTTTTTGGTGACTGCCCGTATCTCCAGATAGTGATACCCTGAGCTGGAAATGGTGTATGTTCCTACTGCATAAGTTTGGAAATCAGAGGACTTGGGCAGGACTACGTCGTGTGCAGCACTGGCACTACCATCGAGACTTAAACGCAAAGTGTTAGTATTACCAACTGATCTTGCCTTGATTGAAACAGAAATCGACCCAGTTTTCTGTGGCCAGAAGTAGACACGGGTGGATCCAGTGATATCTGTCCATGCTCCAAGCCCGGCTTCAGAAATAGAACCGAAACTATTGGACCCCTCTCTTGGGTACACATAAGCATTGCCAACAATTGTGAGGGTGGCTGCCATCTTAGAACAGATTAAGAAGGAAAAGAATGCTCAAAAAAGAGTGCTCAGCTATTGATAGTAGAAATGGGCTTCAAATTTATGGACTTCTATACTGTTCATTTTGCGGACTGGGTAGGACCAGCTGGTGGGAGGCCACCATCATCATCAACAAACACGTTGTAAACAAATTGATGTGGATTTGGAATGCGTTACAGCTGGAATGCTTATCCTGGTATGTTTTTGATATGGACTTTGAACTGAATTTTTTTTCTTTCCCGACACATGATGCGAATAAAACGAGATTCTCGCACCTGAACGATCGTGTACTGGTTTGCGACATGGCAATTGTTCTGAAGACAACTACCGTCTAACCTTCTGGAGGAGTTTGAACATGGCTTTTGTAAAATTTACAGATTAGCCTGCCTTAAGCCCTTTAATGTAATTATGCTAAGGCGATAAGCTGGTTTGCCCGAGTGGTCTAAGGGGGGTGACTTAAGATCACCTGCATTTCAATGCGCGTGGGTTCGAACCCCACAGCCAGCAAATTATAGTTTTGGAATCTGTATCTCAACTAGAAACTTTATGAGCGCTAGATTAGAAATAGTAGTATGACTAAAAATGTAAAATGTCGTATACACGCAGCAATTTTGTTACATTTTCTCCGATACTCTGGAATTCCTTGGCGAGCACTTCAAAAGAAACTGATTCCATCCCACAAGATTCACACACCACAAACAGGGACTCCATCGTTGCCGCGTGCTTAATGCTACTGGCAGCAATTGCTAGTCAAAGTGATGCTTCCTTCCACACCGGCGATGGCGAGCTCCACAGTACCAGACCCGAGCCCGTAAGGAAGAGAACAACTTGTTTACCTTTCGTTTTCCTTCGACAGAAATATATCGTATACACCAGAGGGAAGAGAGAGGATGTGGATTCTGCCACAGTTTTTTCGTCACTCGCCAGCATGCTTGCACGAATCCTGGGAAGCGATGGGATTCACCTACAAGATGGCGCTCACTGAATTCTCAGCATGGCTTACGGAAGACCAGGCCGAGATTCTTTCAAGTAATAAATCAAGTTTACCTCGATGAGTGAAGATCTCGTTAATTTGGAGAGTGAAAGCAGGTACACCGAGTGTTGTCAAGGTCTTTCCAAATAGAATGCTGCAACTCCAGACGACGCACTCGTGGGATTTCATTGGAATGCCGAACGTAACAATTCCTTGAAAGAATGAATCCAAAAACGCGCTACCAGCAGCTGATGTTATCGTTGGAGTTCTAGACACAGGTATAAAATCAGCTCAAGTCGGCCATGAGATCTCTCCAAGAACTTACTCGTGAGTGATATGACAAGGATATGGCCTGAAGCCAAGAGCTTTTCCGATGCTGGGATGAGCGAAGCACCAGCTCGATGGAAAGGAACCTGTAACAACAAAGCTGCAACAAGGAAATTTCGAGCTCACCTTTTAGAGACGATCTATAACTTGTTCAGCAGGAAGTTGGTTGGAGCTCGCAACTACATGATCTATGGCAACTTCATAAACGCGAGGGACGAAGTTGGGCACGGGACACACACAACTTCCACCATCGCCGGAGCTCTGGTCCTTCAAGTGAGTGAGTTTGGACTGGGGGCCGGAACAGCGAGAGGAGGAGTTTGCAGAGTTGCAGCGTACAGAGTTTGTTTCTTGTTCGGTTGTCCCAGCCAGCGACGGCATCCTTGCCTGCCATCGATGACGGCGTAGATATCTTATCGGTGTCTCTCGGAGGATTCCCTTCAGCTTATGACGAGGACCCCAATGCTATCGGTTCGTTCCACGCCATAGAAAGGAAAATCTTGGCATCATGAGGAAACGCCGGGCCGGCTGCATCGTCTGTGTACCTTGGATTCTCACGGTCGCTGTGAGCACTATAGACAGACATTTTTCAGTAGACATCAAACTCGGCAACGGTAAAACACTATAGGTAGAAAAAGAAAGAAGAACTATCCGTCAATGACAATCCCGGAGCTCAAGAGCCAGACCAGCGTGGTAAGCACAGTGACTAATGTGGGAGCTCCAAAATCCGTGTACCGAGCGATCGGATCCCCGCCTCTCGGAATCGAGCTGATCGTGTCGCCTGGAACGCTGGTGTTCAATGCCACCGGACAGAAGATCGACTACAGCCTGACGTTCGTACCGCTTCCAACGCTATCCAAGAACTGGGCATTTGGAGAGCTCATCTGGACGAGCCGTGAAGGGCTAAAGATTTTCTCCCGTCCAAATTTGACGGCCGAGATTGCCGATCTGGACGGCTCAGATGTCGAATATATAAATGTGCCTAAAATTAAGAGGCCTGGTGCTAGAAGGTCCCAGGTTCGAGGCCTGCATAGGCCAATTTCCAATCCGGTTTGACACTCTTCAGTAACACTTTCCTTGGATCTTTTCAAAGCGTTTCGTCTCCTCGTACGTGCCAGTCAGGATGTTTGAAAGGAGAATCTAACATCCTAAGAGAAACCAAATTACAACTCAATTAGACATATCTCAAGCAACTGTGAGGAGCTCAGGCTCTCAGAGAGCCCTCAGCAGCTGTGCAATGTTTGAGTTTATAAAATGATCATGCACGAGCTCATAACAAAGAATTTATCATGTAGCAACCTTGGCGTTATTAGCACCACGCTCTGACCAGCTGAGATAATAGGCCTCTTACAGAAAATTGTCTTCCTTGAACCGCTGGAAATCAAATCGACTTTCTAGCGAAGCTGGATGGCAGAAACGTTGGCGACTCGCGTTTGGACGAGAGCTGGATCGTCTCTTGGAGATGTCTCGGTCGCTGCCGCTTAAATGCTTATAAGAAAGAAGCCTTGGTTTTTAGAACTTTCCTTGAGAGAACGATGGTTTTCGGGCCATCATTTCTACTTTACTTCCATTCTGCGGAAAAATATCTCACCACTCGTATACAACAGTTGACGACGTGCGTACTTTTCCCTGAGACTGAGAAAAAAATAAGATTGGTCAGTTGCGACAAATCACACAAGAGAATGGTAGCTTTCACCTCTAGTATTGGAAGCTTTTGAAGGCGGTGTGCGTGCTTCTCCCTGCCATCTCGTCCCTAGTGTATAAGTCAATAAATAATACGTAACTAAAGACCAGAGGGATTACAACACCTTAATTCCTACGTTCGTGTTAAGCGACACTCCATCCATTGGAAACTCCATCGTCCGTTTTGTCATCCTGCCGGACAAAAGCGCTTTAAAAAGAGTTCGCAGATTCGCAGATTCACTCACCACAGACATGGACTCCTCCCACGGAGCCATCCTCGTCGCGTGCTTGCTACTGGCAGCGGTTGCAAACCAAAGTGATGCTTATTTCCACACCGGCGATGGCGGGATCCAAGGTGCCAGAAGCGAGCTGAGAGCTGGAAACAAGCAGGCAAGTTTAAGATGACTCGTAAGAAAGTAGAAACTTATTACCTTTCGTTTTTTTCTTTAATCATTCCAGAAATATGTTGTATACACCGGAGGGAAGAGAGAGGATGTGGATCCTGCAACAGTTGTTTCATCGCTCGCGAGCATGCTTGCAGGAATCGTCGGAAGCGACGATGAAGCCACAGCTTCTATGGGATTCACCTACAAGAAGGCGTTCACAGGATTCTCAGCATGGCTTACTGAAGACCAGGCCGAAACTCTTTCAGGTGATGAATCAAATTTACCTCGAGTGAAGCTCTCATTGGTTTGACGTGTTGCAAAACAGCTACTCCGGGCGTTGTCAAGGTCTTCCCAAACAGAATGCTGCAACTCCAGACAACGCACTCGTGGGATTTCGTTGGAACGCCGAACGTAACAGTTCCTTCCAAGAATGAATCCAAAACGCTGCCCGCAGCAGCTGATGTTATCGTTGGAGTTCTAGACACAGGTAATCAATCAGCTTAAGTCGGCCATGATATCTTTTCAAACGCTTACTTGTGAGCTATAAATCAACAGGTGTCTGGCCCGAATCCAAGAGCTTTTCCGATGCTGGGATGAGCGAAGTACCAGCGCGATGGAAAGGAACCTGTGACAACAAAGGCGTCACCAATGCATCAGTGATCATCAACTGCAACAAGTAAAAGAAAAGTTCAAGCTCACCTTTTTCAAAAAAAGATCTATAACGTGTTCATCAGGAAGTTGATTGGAGCTCGCAACTACTTGACCGATGGCGAGTTCAAAAACGCGAGGGACGACGCCGGGCACGGAACACACACAACTTCCACCATCGGCGGAGCTCTCGTTCCTCAAGTGAGTGAGTTTGGACTGGGAGCCGGAACAGCGAGAGGAGGATTTCCAGGTGCCAGAGTCGCAATGTACAGAGTTTGTTCCGAAGCAGGTTGTGCCAGCGACGCCATCCTTGCTGCATTCGACGATGCCATCGATGACGGCGTAGATATCTTATCGTTGTCTCTCGGAGGATTACCTTTAGCTTATGACGAGGACCCCATTGCGATCGGTTCGTTCCACGCCATAGAAAGGAAAATCTTGGTATCATGCGCGGGAGGAAACTCCGGGCCGGCTGCATCCTCTGTGTCCAATGGTGCACCTTGGATTCTCACGGTCGCTGCAAGCACTATAGACAGACATTTTTCAGTAGACATCAAACTCGGCAACGATAAAACTCTACAGGTAAGAAAGAACTCTCTTTTGTCTTAAGCAAGATCATGCCTTTTTGTCTTTCACAGGGCACAGCTCTCAACTTCGAGAACATCACATCCGCTTCTTTGATCTTGGGTAAAGATGCAAGCTTAAGTTCTGCAAATTCCACACAAGCAAGGTTACGTAGTGTCTTCTTTCTTGAAAGTAAACTGACATTTTACCTCCACAGTCTTTGTCTTGTGACGGTTCTGGATCCGGCAAAAGTAAAAGGAAAGATTATTGTGTGCGAATTTGATCCTTTGGTGATCCCGACAATCATACTCTTAAAAAGCCTCAACAACTGGGGAGCTGCTGGAGTGATCCTCGGGAATGATGTGATCGCGGATATAGTACGATACTTCCCTCTGCCAGGAGCTTTCATCAAGAAAGCAGCGTTGAAAGATCTGCTTGCCTACACGAGTTCAAGGTGCTTGTTTAGTACGATCCTTATGAACCATGAGAAACTAACGTTGCAAAAACGCCTTGCAGCAACTCGACAGCAGCCACGATTTTTCCAACCAAAACAGTCCTCGATGTTGAACCTGCACCCACAGTCGCTGGCTTTTCATCAAGAGGACCTCACATAGAAAACCTGGACATTCTCAAGGTATATATACGTACCTCACCCCTCGGTTTCTTTTGGTAACAGTTTTTGCTTTTGGCAGCCCGATATCACCGCACCGGGTGTAAATATTTTAGCAGCATGGTCCGCCGCAGTACCAGTCTTCCTCGAAGATTTAGACGCCACTAAGCCCGTGTTCTCCGACTTTAACATCATTTCTGGAACGTCCATGGCATGCCCTCACGCTACTGGAGCTGCGGCGTATGTCAAGTCGATCCATCCTGACTGGAGTCCAGCGGCAATCAAGTCAGCACTAATGACCACAGGTAAATCAAAGGGAAAAAAAAAACAAGAGAGAAAAAAAATTCATACCTCAGTGCGTGATCTTCTTCCAGCAAAAAGAAAAATTTCCATACCTCGAGGCTGTTCTAAACTGTGTGATCTTCTTCTTCTTCCAGCGAAATCCGTTGACAACGAAAAGAAGCCTTTGAAAGACTTTGATGGAAGCGACGCAACTCCATTCGCGTTTGGAGCCGGCCAGATAAGTCCTCTCGACGCGGCAAATCCAGGACTCGTCTATGACACCAGCGTGGAGGAGTATCTCCTCCATCTCTGCGCGAGTGGATACAACGCCACGCAAATCGCCGTGATCTCTGGTCGCACCGTAAGGTGTCCCGAATCGCCTGGAGCACCAAAGTTAAACTATCCGTCAGTGACAATCCCGGAGCTCAAGAACCAGACCAGCGTGGTAAGAACAGTGACCAATGTAGGAGCTCCAAAATCCGTGTACCGAGCAATCGGATCCCCGCCTCTCGGAATCGAGCTGATCGTATCGCCTGGAACGCTGGCGTTCAATGCCACCGGACAGAAGATCGCCTACACCCTGACGTTCGTACCTCTTCAAAATCTATCCAAGAAATGGGCATTTGGAGAGCTCATCTGGACGAGCGATTCCATTTCCGTGAGAAGCCCTCTTGCTGTGAAGGGCTGAAGAACCCTAAAGATTTTCCCCCTCTAAATTTGACGGCTGAGATTGTCCGATCTCGACGGCTGAGATTTAAAGTGACGTTTTGCTCTGAATGGTCCAGATTTCAAGGCATTTCGAATATGCTGTTATACAAAATCTTTAAAATCGCGCGAAGGAAGTTAAAGAGAAGCGTTTTAGGCCGCAGCGACTGTTTGAGCTTTGGAGGTGATTTGCGTTTGGACATGCTGTGGCACGATCTCGAATTTGGAGAGCTGCATCGAGTAGCTTGCTCGTCCCTTTGTCATTCCTCGGAGATTACTCACGTACTGGAACATCTCCGCCAGTGGAACAAACGCATCCACAACCTGGAACCAAAGCAAACCGAGCTTAGATTCACTCTCACCAGAGAAGAAAAGCTATGAAGCGAAAGATTCGTGAGAAGAACCAGCCTTACCTTCAAGCCACCGGGCTTCTCTCCCAAGCTGTTGATCTGGCCTCTCCTCGAGTTTAAGTCTCCGATCACGTCTCCCATATGCTCCTCCGGCGTCACCACTTCCACCTTCATCACTGGTTCCAGAAGCTTGGGCCCCGCTTTGGGAATCCCCTCCCTGAAAGCTCCTCGAGCTGCGAGCTGGAACGCCAGGATACTGGAGTCGACGTCGTGGTAAGAGCCATCGACCAAGGTTGCTCGAAAGTCCACCACCGGGTAGCCTGCTAGGATCCCGTTGCTGATGCTGTCCTCGAGGCCTTTCACCACCCCCGGAACGTATTCCTTGGGAACGGTTCCACCTTTGATCTCGCTCTTGAATTCGTATCCGCTGCCAGGCTCCAGTGGCTCGAACTTAATCACAACCTCTGCGAACTGGCCTTGTCCTCCTGACTGTTTCTTGTGTACGTACTTCACCTCAGTTGGCTTGGAGATACTCTCGCGATAGTTCACTTGTGGAGCACCCACGTTAGCTTCCACCTGAATCAGAAAAGACTTTAGAACCACAATCTTGTAGCGAATTCACGAAGCAAACCTTGAACTCCCGTTTCAGCCTGTCAACGATGATTTCCAGATGGAGCTCTCCCATGCCTTCGATGACTGTTTGGTTTGTTTCGTCGTCTCTGGAGAAATGGAACGACGGATCCTCTTGCGCAAGCTTGATAAGGCCAGTTGACATCTTGTCGACATCAGCCTTCGTCTTTGGTTCTATTGCCACCTTGATGACGGGATCAGGGAAGTCCATTCTTTCCAGGATCACTGGCTTCTCTGGATCACACAGCGTCTCCCCTGTGATCGTGTCCTTCAAACCAGCGAGAGCTACGATGTCTCCAGTCACTGCAACCTTGACATCTTCCCGTGAGTTTGCGTGCATCTGGAGCAGACGCCCGATCCTCTCCTTCTTGTTCTTGTTCGCATTGAGGGCGTAAGATCCGGCCGTGAGAACGCCGGAGTAGACCCGCATGAACGTCAGTGCTCCAACAAAAGGATCTGTCATCACCTTGAAGGCCAGCCCCGAGAATGGTTCTTTGTCACATGGTTTTCGCTCGAGAACGACCTCCGGATCGTCCATGTCAGTCCCTTTGATCGAAGGCAACTCCACTGGGGAAGGAAGAAACTCTATCACCGCATCCAGCAGAGGCTGCACACCTTTGTTCTTGAATGCCGATCCGCAAAGAACTGGGACAAAGCTGTTTGAGATCGTTCCCTGCCGTATAAGTCTCTTGATGGTTGCTTCATCCGGCTCCACTCCTTCCAAGTACTGCTCCATAACTTCACCGTCTTGTTCCACCACCAGCTCGACAAGCTGTGCCCTGTAATCTTTCGCGTCCTTTGCCAAGTTGTCGGGAATCTCCTCGTAGCTAAACTTCGCACCTAGCTGTTCTCCGCTCCACAAAATAGCCTTCATGGTAATCAAATCGACCACCCCTTTGAATGTATCCTCTGCTCCTATCGGAAGCTGTAGTACCAGCGGTTTGGCTCCTAAGTTGCTGACGATCATGTCCCTCGTCCGGAAAAAATTGGCTCCCATCCTATCCATCTTATTTACAAAGCAGATCCTCGGCACCCCGTATTTGTCAGCCTGCCTCCACACGGTCTCTGACTGTGGCTCCACACCGGCAACGCTGTCGAAGAGGCAAATAGCCCCGTCCAAAACTCTGAGAGCTCGTTCCACCTCAAGAGTAAAGTCTACGTGCCCCGGAGTGTCAATGATGTTGATCCGATGGTTCTTCCACACGGCGGTTGTGGCAGCGGAAGTTATAGTAATGCCTCGTTCTCTTTCCTGTTCCATCCAGTCCATGGTCGCATTTCCTTCGTGAACTTCGCCGATCTTGTAGTTCTTGCCGGTGTAGTAAAGAATGCGCTCGGTTGTTGTAGTCTTGCCAGCGTCGATGTGAGCCATGATTCCAATGTTTCGGTAGTCCTCGAGTGGAAACTGTCGTGTATCTGTGTGAGAAAATAAATTGGATTGTAGGCAACCAGAAAAAGTATGAAGTGTATGAAAAGAAAAAATTTCTTGATAGAAGCAAGCAAAAAAAAAAAAAACTGTGGAACATTCTTTTCGTGCTATAGCTACGTAAATTTGCAAGAACACAAAGAAAATTCTTCGTGATAGAGGATATGACTATGATGCTCGCGTAAAATCTATAAACCAAGATGCCAATGAATTGCAACTCATAGCACGACCGACCATATCCAAAGGAACCAAGAAAAATCTCGATGACAAAAATCCATAGCTAGCTATGTAGAATCACAAAAGACTTACCGGAATCAGCCGCCATACACACAATCCCACGCCTCGCAGCATTGCAAGCCCGCGCATTCTTGGCCGCGCCATTCTGCCCTGAAAATCTGAGCCCTGGAAAGCCCCGGAGGGCCACAAACGGCGCTCTCGATTTGGCGCCGCAGCATAATCTCGCTTGCGAGCTCCCGGCGACGGATGAGCAAGATGGGGACTTCGCTGCTGGAAGAGTAGCGGCCGCTTGCGCCATCGCCATTGCCGCCTCGCTTATTCCCACACTGGCCCAATACGCTGGGAATGGATATAAAGGTATGGTTTTAAACCATATAGTGCGAGAAAATATAAATCGATTTATTGTGGTACATTGTGGATCTTCGCGGGTGGGTTGACGTTCGTCCACGTGGACGCTTGGAAGCCGATAAGAGAAGAGTGGGAGCTCGCAAGATTTGAGACGAGGACTTCCACGCTCCCGGACGCCAGACTCGGAGTAAAATCGCGTTAGTTACACGCGTCGCTTGTCGAGCCACGTGTTGACACGCGTCGAGCCAATAGACTTACAAGAAACCATACATTAGGGCAAGTTATTTCCTCACACAAGAGATTTGAAGAAGGCGGAGCTTTGGAAGCGCTAGAAGAGGTATGTTTTCTACTCGATCGCGATTCTTTCATTCTTCTTGGCCTTGGATAGCAAATGCGTGCTTAATCGCATTCTTGTGAGTAGTTCTTGGAATTAATTTGTGTGTTCTAAGATGTAGAAATGCTTGGGGGGTGTTTAGCTTGATTCTTTTGCTGATCTAATCTGTCGGTCTATTTGCTGCTTGAATCGCTTTAGCTATGGAAAGCCTGCCTTTTAGTCACTTATCTCTTGTTTTAGAGCATTTTCTCACAACTAAGTACTTACAGGTTAAGGAAAAATCCTTTTTTTTTCTCTCTTTCAACCCACAACGCACCAACAATCTAACTTCCAACGTGAAAAAAAATGAGCCAAGACCAGATGCAGCGACCAGTGACTTATGGAGACATTTTCAACGTTTCGGGAGAGATGGGTAAGCAGGCCATCACTTCCGAGGACGCGTCCTTGATGCAAAGCGCCGAGACTCAGGCTTTCGGTCAGACGCAGAAGCACGGCGCGGCATCGCTCATGCAAGCCGCGGCCGATCACAACGTGAAGACTGGAGCTCTTTCACCCGACGCTCACAGCCCGGTAGCAGACATCGGTGTGACTGTCCGAGAGACCGTCGTTCCTGGTGCCGCCATTGACACGGAGTTTGTAGCAAACGTTCCAGTCACCGGTGTGGTTCGTCCGTTGCCTACTGCTCCAGAGGTTGCTTCCGCCAATGCCGTCACCATTGGAGAGGTGAGAAAGTTCATAGAGTTCTCCATTTTTCTCTCGGTTTTCTTCCTGTGCTCTAGCTAAAGTTGCTCTGAGCAGGCTTTAGAGGCCGCAGCGCTGGGAGCAATCGACCAGCCGATCGAGCATAGCGACGCTTGCGCCATCCAGAGCGCCGAGACACGAGCAACTGGAGCTCCCGTGACGAGCAAGGGAGGTTTGTCTTCCACGGCACAGTCGGCCGCGGAACTTAATCCTCGGGTGGACGACTTTGCGAAGACAACCATTGGAGATCTCCTCACGGTAATCCTTATTCGTTGCTTCTCCCCGTTTCACTTGTTCCTTTTTTGTTTTGCCAGGATGCTACGACTTATCTTGCAACGGACAAAGTTGTAACGCAGGAGGACGCGATCAAAGTGATCGAAGCGGAAGCTCGTCACACTCCCACGGGATTGCCTCGTCCGGGAGGAGTAGGAGCAGCTATGCAGACCGCAGCCGATTTGAACGAACGAGCCGGACTTCTTCCGCCTTCGATTGTCTGAGATCGAGAGATTCTCTCCAAGTAAGCTTGCTGTGTATACGAGAGTGTATGTGTGAGGAAAGTGAGAACAGGAGAGGAGAGGAAGAAGAGATAACTGTTCATATATGTAGTTTCTAGATGTACTATCAAGCAGAAGAAGATTGTCACTCGAGCTTCGTCCCTCCCGATTTCCTAGGAAATCTGAGCCTCAGTTTCCTCGATGAGAGTCGCCAGTTGAGAGGAACTTGCGTGACTTTCTCCGCGCCGGTTGCTGTTTCCTCTTCCAAGCTCTCTTCAAAGTTTTCTTCGAAGTTCTTTAGATCTGGAGACCTTGGAACTGAGATGGATGAGAAAACTCACTAAACTTTACCTTGCTTGGGTTGGGAAGAAGAAGCGTTGCTCGCTCCGTAGAGAATGAGCAAACACAGGATCAAAAGCAGTGGAATGAGATGCAAGGCTTTGATCCTCCTGCTGCTAGCCATGCTCGACATTTCCTGTTTTACTAGAGCTTTGGTCGTGGAAGGAGGAAGAGGAGGCCTTGGAGGCCTCGAAGCACTGGCCATTCTCATAAAAAACTCTAGCTTTCCTAGAACGAAACACCAGACTCCTCCACACAGTCACGGCCGTTGCAAGCTTATGTAACATTCACGTAAGAAACTCTAAACAATGAGAAATAGTATACAAAGTTTTTGGAATCTGTGGCACTACTCGCAAAGGTATCGTTTTTGTGGAGACAAACAATGTTGGCGCTCCATGGCGCGCTCGCGAATGGGAACTCTTCCACGCGCTGGAGCTCATTCCCGGCAAAGAACCATCCTCAAGCCACACGTAAGTGATCAATCCAAGCTCTTGGAGACTTTAGTTTGCAAAGCCCTTGAATTTCTTCGCAGGGACGAGAATCCAAGTCGCAGCGAAGAAAAACAATGGCGATGGAGAAACCCAGTGTAAGATGTCAAAATTCTTTCTTCTCTGGAATTTGTCTTCTCGTGGTTTTTTCTTTGTTCTTCTTCTCCAGCTAACAGCTTTGGCGTGATCGGAGACCTCCTCGCAAAATGGACCGAGAAGTGGAGTTCACAAAAAGCAGAGAAACAATTTCCCGTGGCTCGAGCAGACGTGAGAGCCATCGCTGGAGAGCCATTTTTCGTGCCGCTCTACAACTTGTACATCCAGCATGGTGGGATTTTCAGGCTCTCGTTTGGGCCAAAGGTACTTCGAAAAAGTCTGTCTATGATTCCATGGCTCTCAACTTGTTCTTTCAGTCTTTTATCATCGTCTCCGACCCGCAAGTCACGAAACACGTTCTCAAGGACAATGCAAAGTCCTACTCCAAGGTCCGAGCGTTCGATCTTTTTCTTTTTTACTCTGTTCTCTTGTCTTTGCGTAAGATCCATAGCTCATTCTCAAAGTTACAGGGAATCTTGGCAGAAATCCTCAAGTTCGTCATGGGAACCGGACTTATTCCTGCTGATGGAGAAATCTGGCGAGCGCGAAGAAGAGCGATAGTTCCATCGTTGCATCGAAAGGTATACCGATATCCCTTCTCAAAGGTGTTCAAGCTCACGTTTTCATTCTACGCAGTACGTGGAGAAAATGATAGAACTGTTTGGAAGAGCAAGCTTGAGGCTCTGTGACAAGCTTGATGCAGCAGCAAGCAAGGAAATCTCGGCCGAGATGGAGTCACTCTTCTCGAGATTGACGCTCGATATCATTGGAAAGGCAGTGTTTAACTACGAGTTTGATTCTTTGTCTACAGACACGGGGATAGTAGAGGTACGATTCCTTACATTTGTTGTTCTTGACACTTACACCATTTTTCTTCTTTTGTTCTTCTTTCTTGTGATGACTAAAACTTTTGATCTTGCGTGTAGGCAGTGTACACTCTTTTGCGAGAGGCCGAAGCTCGAAGCACTGCTGTAATTCCTTACTGGAATTTACCATTTGCTACGAGCATTTTCCCGAGACAGAAGAAAGTAGCAGTGGCATTGACGCTGGTGAACAAAAGCCTGGACGAATTGATCTCGACTTGCAAGGTTTGCCAGTCGATTGGTTATATGGTTTGCTTGTTCTCAATCCTCTGTGTAGAGTCTGGTAGATCAAGAGGACGATCTCTTCCATGAAGAGTATGTGAGCGATCGGGACCCAAGTATCTTACACTTTCTTCTAGTGTCAGGAGAGGAAGTGAGCATTCTTTGATCGTTACTTAGAGTTTGTAGTAACAAAACTGATGGAGTTCCATCAGGTTTCTAGCCAGCAGCTACGAGACGACTTGATGACAATGCTGATTGCGGGTCATGAAACTTCTGCCGCGGTTTTAACTTGGACACTACATCTTCTAATCCAGGTGAGCTACCTTCGTCTTTTACAAGAGGAAGACGATGGAAAAAAAAAAGAAAAAAGCCCAGGAGAGAAAAAGAATCTAACTGATGAGATGAAATGTGTTAAAAGAATCCAGCAGCCATGACAAAGCTTCAAGCCGAGGTAGAATTCTTCTATCTTTCCAAAGTTTAGACTACAAGTTCTTCAAATTTTCAGGTTGATGCTGTTCTAGGGGACAAATGCCCGACTCTGGAGAATTTGAAGCATCTCAAGTTCACAAAACGAGTCATTAACGAGGTAAGTTACTATCCATTGCTTTCAACGTTAGCAAAAAACTTCCTTTTTCTCTGGCAGTCCTTGCGGCTTTACCCGCAGCCTCCAGTGTTGATAAGAAGATCACTCCAGGACGATGTACTCGCAGGCTATCCACTTAAAAGGTTTTCCAAACACTCCCTCGTTATCTCTTGCTCATACTTCTCAACTTCATCCATGTTTGCGTGTAGAGGAGAGGACATTTTCATATCTCTATGGAACTTGCATCGCTCTCCATCGCTATGGGAGCACTCTCACGAGTTTAGACCCGAGAGGTGGCCTCTGGATGGGCCAGATCCAAACGAAGTCACAGAGAATTTCAAGTAAGATAAAGTATTGTGAAGTTCGCTTCTTGGATCAAGCCATTCGGTTTTCTCAGGTACTTGCCGTTTGGAGGCGGCCCTCGCAAGTGTGTTGGTGATATGTTTGCCACATTCGAGGTAAAACTGATCACTGCCTCTTTAACTTCTTAATGAAAATCCGTGTGCTTTGCTCTAGACTGTCACGGCAGTAGCGATGCTTGTTCGTCGTTTTGATTTCAAGCTGGCCCAAGGAGCTCCACCAGTGAAGATTTCTCCTTTTTTTCTCTTTTGCTCAGATGATTCAACTAACGTTTCTTCATAGGTGGGAATGACTACCGGAGCAACCATTCACACCACCGCAGGTCTCCATGTAGCCGTGACAAAAAGGATCGCTACTCCCAGTGTCCAGAAAATTAAACAACTCCAAAGTTGATACATTTTCACAAAAACAAAATGAGAAAAAGTTGGATACTATGATATCAATCTAACGATTGTGATTCTTTGCTCTTTACTTTATCAAACCATATTTACATTCAAAAGGTAGAAAGATTTGTTTTGTCTAGTAATTGAAACTCCAACAACATCATATACTGATCTTCATTGAAGAATCACCACCACTACATGCATGTAAACCTTATATTGTTTTATTGGTCTAGACACCAAACGGGGTCTTACCAGTCATAAACTTTAAATCCCACATTCTCTTCCATATAAAATCAACATGATGTGCAAGAACTATTTGACGTACTTGTTCACAAGCTAAAGTTAGCAGCTGTGTTTCACTCCTCCTTACCTTCCAGCAATATACTATTAGTATTTGAGAAGCATCAGATGTCCAGGACACAAAGGAAGGGGCTTGCTGGCCATCCAAAACGGGCATGTTTTGTAAAGGCCGAGACATCTTATCTATGTGAGGAAACTGATAACCTCTAGCTCTCCTTGGAAATCATAGTGTTTATGAGAATCATTTGGATTGAATGTTCCTCCTTTGAGACTACAAAGCCAAGGATTCTTTATGCTGTCAATTTTATTTGCATAAAATAGAGCAAACCATAACCAGCTATCCTGATGATGATTAATCATCACTAATGATTTCAAGATGTGGAAAAAAATTGAGCAGGCAGAATGTTTTCTTTAATAACTCTTAACAAAAGGGAAAAATGAACATAACAACTAAGTTTGAAGAATTAATATTAAACTTTTAGATAATAATGATTATAAATTCTGTATCAACTAATTCTAATGCAACCCATAATGTGAGATCTCTTCAACACATCCATAAACCAAAAGTTTATAATGAAAAAGCCAATGATTGCATCAATTTAAAAATTAAACACGATAAGTTATGCTCAACAAATTATGATCCTTTATGGATCCATCTTCTACATCAAAACTTCATAACAAACAAGTCTTAATAAAAAGTCTTTAAGTCTTGATAAACATTATTAATAATAAATTATCCCAAGTTAAATTTAACATAAATGAACAATTAACTGCTATGTAAAACTAAACTACTTTTTGAAGAAAAGCCAAAGCTTAAACCTCTTTGTAATTTTGTCTAATTTACTACTCTGTTTATTTAAACACCAATATAATTAGAAAATTCACTAATGTTAACAATGATACTACTTTGCAAGTAGACTACCACCACCATAAACACTTCATAAGTATATTATTATATCACAAGGATATAATACATAAATCACAATGACTTAATCACTAATCAAGTAATACCACAAGCAAAGCCATATCACTACTATAAAGGTTTATATTGTATTAAGTACTTAATAATAAAATGCAATATAAATGCTATACCTTTTACAACAGCCAATAAAACAATATAATATTATCCTTTTTCCCACTAAACTCAAAACTAATTTAACACCAAATTACTTAAGAAGAAATAGTAAAGTTCCTAAAAAAAAACTGAGCATTGCAACTTAATCCCTTTAATAGCAAGTTTAAGCAAAACAATTTAGAACTTATCACAACTAAATGCATCAAAGTAGGAATCTTGATTGCATGATTTGAAAATAAGCAATAAAATCATGTTTTGTTGTTATTTAATCCTTCATCTTCAATAACTCTGTTTTTTAGTCTCAACTTTGACTAAATACTTTTGCATTACTTTAAATTCAATCTCAAAAATGTTTATGGGAAAGTACTGCAAACTACTTGAACTTGCCCCAAGACACCGCAAGAAGATGTCTTCATCATTCTCCTAGGAAATCTTGATAACCTTTTGAGAATGATCTCAGTGCTATTTTCCTCAATATGACTTAAGTTAGTATTATTAACAAGAACTTGAGATCGATCAGTAATTTTTTTCATTATAGCGATAAATATTTTGTGAAATACCTCTGGCCAACTATAAAAACCAATAGATCAAATGCTTAAACTAGGCATTTCTTATATGTGAAAATACAAAATAAAAACCCCTTTACAACAGGTTCAACTTCCTTGAAGTCACTGACATAAATTTCTAGAATTTATCATCACTTGAACAAAAGTGAAAATGTTAACTATTTAACCACCCTTTAAAAAAAAGTAGAATGTTATTGCTAAATTGACAAAATAGTTTTCATGTGTCTAACTATAAAGGTAATTCAGTATTAAGCCCTGGATATCTTATACTAAATAAGACTGTGTTGGCTGATTATAGGAATGAAGAAAAGAGCAATCATTACTATTAATATAAAACTAAATAAATCTAATGCAAAGCTCAATATTCATTTATAAATATCTATATATTATCTTAAACAATTCTGGTGATTATATGTTTTTGTATCCCATATTACACTGTGTGGTCTAATTGAATTATATATTACAAAATTACAGTCATTTTGTATAATTGAGTATGTAAAAATTAAACAATTTGAACAATAATATTGTATTGACCATAAAGCTTTATTCTTCTCAGTATATATCACAGAATTTCCATCAATTTGGGTTTTCCAATAACAAAATTTAAAATAATCTTCAGAATTACTAGATTGCCACAAACGATATTTTCCTGAATAAAGTGTAGCTTTACAGTTTGATCCAATATAAAATATATTTTTACCATTTTCAGATATTAACATTTGTTCTTTATAAAGGATATTATTTTTAAAACCAGCATTTAAAGTGCTTTTAGTTGTATCACATCTGATATATCCTTGATAACTATATGAGTGCAAATTAGTAATAAGTTTTATTTGATTGTTACTAAACCATAAAAGAAAATTATATTCAAGTATATATATATCACCCACAATTTTACAAGATTTTGAACCAGTCTGGATCATAATCATTTTATAGAAATTTAACTTACGTCCAAAATTTTGTTTTAGCGCTTGACCAACAATAGTATTAGTTTCAGTTGAACATGTTGACTGTGCTAAACCAGTGCGTTTAATTCTTACGGCAACGGCTCCTCTACTAAAATCTACATAAGTGAAATCATTAAAATCTGGTGGATAATCACCATATGTTTGAATTTTTTTAATAAGAAATTGGAAACCATGTTTTATAATATACTTCATCTCATTTTCAGTAAAAGTATTATTTTCTCCCCATTCAACATATCCCATACAATAAACATTACAAATGAAAGTAATCAGAAAGAAAACAACAATAGCCATTAATAATCGACAATAACAAGTTTATGGTGCTGATATACCAAGGCTCTTTGTCTTTTCCACCTTTTTCTAAAGTTTATATATACATGTTGCTCATGTTGATCGATCCCCAGACAGCTCCCTACCCGTTAAGAACCGTGGGCATTGTCTCCCGTACAACGATCATCTTGGGTTACCATGCTCCGACCATCTTGGACGAGAGCCGGGCTGGAGCAAGCGGTTAGGATCGTCACCATAGCCTTGATACACCCAGTAGCAAAGTTGCCATGGAAAGCGTGGCCACAACAGACGTAATATTGGATTTTAGAACACTTACAATGTCTTTTTATCGATTCTCCAAGAAAAATAACATCATTCCATCACGTATTCAATTTACTTGAAGATCGCAGTCCTGTTACCAGACTTTGGAAACACGGTCCTCCTCTTCCCGCCTTGCAGGACACCGTTTAGCTTTGGTTCGGCACTCACGGCCGGATCGAAGTGAGGCTCTCTCTTGTCCCGCTTCACGCTGAACGGCGTCACCTCGGCCTCGTCTTTGGCACCAGCGTCACCGGTCGCGGAGTCGCTTGCTCGCTTCCGGCCCTTTCTCATCCGTTCTCTCTTCCTGTTCTGCTGCTGCTTGCCGCTACCACCGTAACGTTCGTTGAGCGAGAGAGGTAGCTCGCTTGCTCCGGGATCTCTCGTAGCAGGCGTACCATCTTCGTCGCCTTGATCAGCCCCGGCTTGATCCACCCCCGTGGTGTCCTTGGTTTCGTTATCGCCATCTTCAAGCAATATTA
Source organism: Selaginella moellendorffii (assembly GCF_000143415.4). NCBI lineage: Eukaryota > Viridiplantae > Streptophyta > Lycopodiopsida > Selaginellales > Selaginellaceae > Selaginella > Selaginella moellendorffii. Next base: position 3,422,712 of record NW_003314267.1, read on the forward strand.
CTTCTTCCAGATTGGAGACCGGGCCAGTAACTTCCACCACCGGAGAACAGATCTCCAATGCCGCCACTGAGCTAGTCTTCCCGTCGGGAACAATCTGCTGTTCCTCCATAGGGACTGCCTTGACGCTCGGGAACGAGAGTGAAGCCCGTATGGCCAGAGCTTTTGCCATCGCCTCTTCATCGTCGTCTTCGTCGCTATCGAGATGTGCGGAGGAAGCCCGGAAGAGTGCGTCTGCGACTGATGACCTCTTGACTTGCATCGTAGGCACAGTCTCTTGTTGTAGCTTCGCAGCGGACGTTTCCAAGGCTTCTTCAACGGTTTCGAAACCTGGTTCATCGAACACGGCAAGCGAAGTGCCTTCCGGGACCGATGGAACCGTCTTCACAGTGGTCACCACGTCAAGCTGTTGGACAAAATGTTCGGTGGCTGCCGGACTGGTTGGCACCATTGTATCGTTGATTTCGCCTTCTTCAACTTCTTCTGGTTTGGATGGCTCTGGAACTGGTACTGGTTGCTGCGTGACAACGGTCTTTGCCGCGTCTCGAATCACTTTCAGAAGAGCAGCTGAGTGAAAGGCCGCAACAGGGTGCCCACGCCTTAAAATTCCTTGTAGCCTTTTCACATCTTGAGGAGCATCCTCAGCTGTATTCATCACTATGTCAAGTACCTGAACTGTAATAATAAGAAGCACATACCAAGACGGAACAGTAGACTATTAGGTAGAATGTATCCAGTGCTTTCGTCTTCGCTTCGACAAAGTTTGTCCCTCCAAGCGTACAATCCCTGAAAATTCAAAGACGTTAGGCTGCAACTAATTTAATAACCCAAATGACTTACAGCAACTATCGCAAGTTTCTCAGGGGTCAAGTTCTTTTCGGCTAGCCTGTACAGTGAAATCCAATATTTCAAATGAACAATTGCTGTCAAATACGTACCCATAAATATGCAAAAACGAGCTTTCAGTGAAGAGTTCCTTCTCATACAATTGTAAGCAAAGGTCGCGGCTCCGTTGACAGACCTGAAATAATATCCATAATGATACCAAAATAGTAACAAAAACAACGCCCCTACCTCCAGATAAAGGTCCTCAGTAGTTTCTGCGTCTCGAAGCAGCCCCTTCATCTTGTCATAAACGTACAGCAAGTAATGTGTGTCCTCTCTCGCATACCTGAGAAAGAAAGGCGAACAATTACTTGGAAATGAAAAAGGAAACGGCTTACTTTAACATTTCAGCACTGAGTGGACGAAGTCTCCAATCGGCAAGCTGATACCTGACACCATGTTATAATAAACCCCAAATCCTTTAGAGAAACTAATTTAAAAACCGCTTATCAGGAGTAACTTCACAAAATGTCTGCAGTAAAAAAGCCAATCCAAATCTCTCCATCCGCAACACTCTCGCGGCCTACATCAGTCGATAAGAAGGAAGCCAAAGCACATTAGATACTAACAGACCTGACCAGTGTCGAACAAGTTACACACGTAAATGCCAAAATCCCGTTGAAGCCACAGAATATCACGGTCTGATCCATGTATGACCTGCACTGAAGTGCTCAAATCTCTGTACAGCAGATGAAACAGAAATACCTTTCGGATAGAAGGATTTGCGAAGACACTTCTCAAGACTGGGCCAATATGGCTTCTGAGAACCAAGGTATCCACAATAAAGTCTTGGGAACGCGTAGAGACTTGCATTAAGCATACAAAGCCTTGAAAAGACCGATAGTGATGATTTTCCAGGTCCACCTACATGAACAAGAGTATCCAGTTAACAAGAATGAGCAAAAGAAACAAGTACGGTACCGCGATTTCGGAACTCGCACGCAGCTTCGCAGCCATCGTCTCTAAAGCCGGAAGGCTTTCCACGATAAACAATGGCGTCTCACTCAAAGACTTTGGTTTCACAGGCTCATCAGGTCCATCAGCAGGAAACTCCTTCATATACTCCATACTTGTCAGCTCCTCCTGCAACAAAATCCTGTCAATCATGTTGTAAGTCAAAACCACGCAAATGGCTTTAAACAATGGAATTAGAGACATGTATCTCACCTTGAGAGGATGCACAGCCGGTGTCTCCATCAAACCCAAGCTCTTAGCATGAAGCTCGAGTGCTGACTGAGGCTTGGCACTTCCAGTCTCCTCCATAGCCATAGCCTGTGACCGACCCAGCAGCACCTCTCTAGACAGATGCTTGAAAGGCGAGTTGGAGTTATCAGCCGGGTAGTCGAACTTGTCCTGTGGGCGAGGAAGAGACCTGACATGAAAAGGAACTGGAAGCCGCTCCTTCTTCTGAGAAGCCACTTTCACAGCTCTCTGCGACGTGGTGGAGGATTTACTCTCGCTCGCATTGCCGCTCGCAAAAGGAGCGTTCTTTTTCTTGCCCTTGCGGAGAAGAAAATCCGGCGGTCTCTTCCCAGCTCCCAGGCCCAATTCATCCAGAGCCGATCCAACGCCTTCCAGAACATCGTCTTGGACACCAACAAGCCAGTCGTATGATTCCTCCACATCCGCCGGCCACGCCGATGCCTCGGATCTAAGCTTCTTGCACGTACCGATCTCGGAGAGCAGCGCCTGGGCGCGCGCATTCATGCTCGCCACGGGCCCCCGGAAATTCGAGAAATTGGAGTAGTAGTGGAAATCCTCGGCCGCGGGAATCCTCCGCGACAGGAGCTCCACATCCTTGATCGCGACCTGGAGCGGCGCAATGCAGGCCTCGATCGCCTGGGCTTGGCGCCGCAGCTCGTCCTCCTCCATCGCTAAAGCCCTAGAAAAGTAGAAACCCTAAAATATATTTTCCATTTGATACTTTTAGGGCTTTCGTATAGCCCTAATTTTGTTCTTCCATCGCGCGAGGCGAAATCGAGAGCGCTTGATCGAGCGAGGATGGTGTGCGACAAGTGTAAGTAAGCCCTCTCTCTCGATTCTTTCCAATGCTGAGATGGAGCTCTCGGATCTTGATGGATAGGCGTCAAGAAATTGGGCAAGGTCGTGGTTCCAGACAAATGGAAGGACGGCGCGAGCAACACAATCCAAAGCGGCGGCCAGAAGATCAATGAGAACAAGCTGCTATCCAAGAAGCACAGGTTTCTTGCAAAATTTCTCCTCTTTTCATTCAAGCTCTTACGTTTTCTTCTTTGGTTCTCTAAAACTTTGTCTAGATGGACGCCCTATGGAACAACAAAATGTGTCATTTGCAAGCAGCAGCTCCACCAGGACGCAAAGTACTGCCAGTCGTGTTCCTACAAGAAAGGTATCCTTCTCTTTCTTTTTCACTTTGTGTGTGCTTTCGTTCCCTCTTGTGATTCCTCTAAGAACTTTGTATCGTTGGGATTGACAGGAGTGTGTGCTATGTGCGGGAAGCAAATTCTCGACACATCCATCTACAAGCAGAGCAATGTTTGAGTAACTCCACTGTACAGTAAGTCCTGTTCTTCGATTTTATCCACCAGTGTTAATAGTAGCTACCTTGAAAGTTCTTTTTTGTGGTTTAACCTTGCTCTCTGGGAATCGTCGCTTCGCGAAAAGCTGTCACTGATGGAGTCCCAGCAGAGCGTGTTGCCAGATCCATCGCTCAGGATGCTCGCAAGAGAAGCTTGCTCGAGACTTAAGCCTTCCCCCGAGCCAGAAACATGGGCGATTCCTTGGCCTGAGCTGTGAGATCGTCCAGAAACTTTTCCATAGCTTCAAACTTTAGGATTCTTCCATCTATATACAACTATCGATCGTTTGTACAAGCTTGAGAATTCGATCACGCCTTTACCAGTATCTATCTTTGTTGACGCTGAAGAAGCCAACCTTGAGCTTCCCACCCGTGAGCCTCAATCCATCGATCAAGAAGCTCCAAGTCGAGCCCAGCCCTCCAACAAAGTGATCACAGTCCACGGCCATCAAGAGATTGACAAACGCGTTGTTACTGCTCAGTCTCGTCCCCAAGCTCCTCTCGTAGTCACCCATGCGTGTTGTTCCATTTTGCCTCGCCACCTTTGTGAAATAGAAGCTCCAGTACGTAAAGTTTGACACTGCCTCATCCACAACACTCTAGAACGAGAAAACCAAGTTAAATCGATGACGGATTTCGAGGGACTCCTTACTTGCATTTCTGTGGAGAGCCAGATGCCTTTGATATCGGGGAATCTTGCTCGGATCATCTCGGCCAGAGCCATATGCGACTTTAGATCGAAGATTTTCATCTCCGCAGCTTTGTCACCTTGTCTTACGTGAAGGCTTATGAGAGGTCTTGGTATCCATGGCCTGTGCTTTGCCCACAACAATTTCATAACATCACGCTGATTAATCACCTGATAGAAATCTTAGAGATCGATGGAACATTGCAAAAATGATTGAAGATTCTACCTTTCGCCAGTTCTTTTGTGAGCTTTGAATGACAGCTTGAGCAGCCTCTTTCCCAAATGCTTTATGCCTGGCCCCATTGAGGAGGATACAAGTGTACTCACTGGAAAATCTCATGTAATATCTCACTGCCTACAAAATAAAAACAATAATATCTATAGAAAATAATAATTTGGAGAAAAAACTATATAAAATAACCTGAGCTCTCCACCACTGTCGGTCCATGCCTTTGTGTGTAGTAAGAAGCTCCCCATCCACCACGTCAAATGTTTGCATGGTTTCCCATGGTCTTCCCCAATACCTGGAATGCATTGTAGTGAAAATATTAGAGTCAATATCTTTGATCAATTGATAGCTATGATCCTTACTCTGGAACAGGTCCCGTCCACACCGAAGTTCGAGAAAAATTGTCAAGACCAACGATTGTCCCTTGGTTCCATGCCTTGACATCGCCCTCGAGCTCCATCGCCCGAGCTCGGCATTCCTCCGAAGTCTCGGGAACAAAGTAACACGACCATCGTCCATGCGCAGCTCCTATACGATTGAAATAAACAAGAGAAGATCTTCGAGAAGATCATCTCATACCTTTGCAATCTTCGTGCTTGGCTCGATCAAAGTCTGTTAGAACGAGAACCCTCTTTTCTCGCAAAGCAATGGCCAGGATCCCGGCCATTGCCACAAGCTCGGCTCCGAGGCCCAGTCCCCGGCTGTTTAGCCAGTTTGTCACCAGAAACTTCACGCTGGGATCAGTACAATTTTTTGGATGCTGGTGGCGCCACAAATCTCGTTGGACTGCTCGGGTCAGTGGCAGATTGTCCTCGTCGCCACCTTTGATCTGTTCGAACAGTAGAAAAAACAGAATAAAAAAAAGATTCAAGCCAAAGTTAGATCGTACCCAAGGTGGATAGAGATTTTTTATGGAACGCTTTGTGGAGTTCTTGATCATGAGCTCCAATTCCAATTCCTCATCCTCCCTGCTCCACAGTGGTGGTCTTCCATTTGCATCGCGATTGTCAAATTCCATCCACTCCAGTGCCTGCTGTTGACAATTTTCCAAGTGTGGAGCAACTGGAAAACTCTTGCTGGTGCTTAGAGAAGTTCCATTTAAGCTACATGATTCTTTCCATAGCTTCATCAAATCATCCACATGAGATTCTCTACAATCAACATCGTTGCTCTGAAATGGTAGCCGGAAAAATTTCGTTGGAGCTATGGAACCACAATTCACAATTCACATCATGACATTGAATCAATTTATACTTACGAGTCGCCCAAAGGAGGAATAGAACAACAATCGGGAAAAGAACCATGGATTTCCGAAAGAACCCCTCCAACAAATCGATCTCTTGCTTGACTCCAGGTCCAGATTTCATGCTCATTGTCGCTCGAGCCCTCCACACTCCAAAACGGATTATATCCGATGGTCATGACTCAAACATATACATGAGATCCGACGGCTATAATTCAAACAGGACTTGTACGCGAGAGGTTCCTTCGTTTTAGTGCGCGAGGGGCCCTCTTTCCTACACTCACCTGAAAGGAAAACTTTTCAGTGTCTCAGGAGGTGTCATTGTTATATGGATTGAAACTTCAGACGTCTATGTTTCACCTAATGGTTGGAAAATCGTTGATCTACCTTGTAAAATTGATTGAATTCTAGTCTTTGTTTGGAAAATGGGGTCTGGTATCTGGAATTTTTGTGGGTAATTCTGTCAAGCTTTTGTCTCACGGGTCAAGGAAGTCCAGCTATCTACTGGCACAAAGTTGATGGACTATAGATATCCTATCAAAGAACCAACCCAAAGAGGGTCCCTCGAACTTAAATATCTTTTTTCTCAGGAAATCTCCGTGAAACATTAATTTAGCAAAAAATTAATTGAAAAAACAATGAGAAACTTATCAAGTTGTTATATGGTTACCAGTATCTATCCTTGTTGACGCTGAGGAATCCAGCTCGCAGTTTGCCACCAGTAGCTCTCATTGCATCAATGAGGAAGCTCCACGTCGAGCCCAGAGCGCCCACAAAAAAATCACACTCACTAGCCATGACAAAGTTGACAAAGGCATTGTTGCTGCTCGCTTTCACTCCCAAGCTTCTCTCATATGCCCCCATACTTGTAGTTCCATTTTGTCTTGGGATGTCTGTGTAGTGAAACCTCCAGTTCGTGTAGTTTTTTGACTCGTCAATAACATTCTTATATAGATCAAACAAAAATTCTCTTAGATGAAAATTGGAGATGTCAAGCATGTAATATAATTTTGTTACCTGCATTTCTGTTGAAAGCCATATTTCTTGAAGTTGAGGAAATTGAGTTTGGATTTTTTGAGCCAGCTCCATGTATGATTTAAAGCTAAAGATTTTCATCTCTGAAGCCTTATCCCCTTGTCTAACGTGAACACTCAACATTGGCCTTGGTAGCCATGGCTTCGGAGTTGTCCAAATTTTCTCTCGAAGGCTTGCCTGCTGATCCTGCTGCTAAATTTCAAATAAATGACATTTGTTGCAAAAGAAGTTGGAAATATTATTCTTCACCTCTGAGCCAGGCCAGTTTGTAGGGAGAGTTTTAATAGTTAATTCTGCTGCTTGCCTGCCAAATCTGTGATGTCTAGCAAGATTAAGCTGCTTGCAAAGGTACTCACTTGGAGCTCTCATAAGATACCTCAATGCCTGTTTCAGAAAAGAGATAAGAAATGGCAAATTAGCAAAGCTTCCTTACTTGTGCCCTCCACCATTGCCGGTCAGTAGCCTTGTGCCTCCCAAGAATCTCACCGTCAACCACATCCAAAGGTTGCATTGTCTCCCACGGTCTTCCCCACTTCCTGCATTGACCAACACGTTGACTATCTCCTTCTCAAAGGTCAAAGCCTTCTTACTCTGGAACCTTTCCAAACCACATGTAGGCTTTGGGATACGAGTTGGCATTGGTCACCACCTTTTGCTTCCATGCCTTTTTCTGAGACAAAAGCCTCTTGGCCTGTGCCCTACACTCCTCGGAGGTTTCCAAAACAAAATAGCACGACCAGTGAGCCCTCGCTGACCCTACAAAGAGATGGTCAACGCCGTGGTTGAATAGTTAGTCAACCTATTGTGTTTTACCTTTGCATTCATCATGGTCTGCTCGGTTGAGGGTGTCAGTGACGAGTACCCGCTTCTCGTTGACGGCAATGGCAAAGATACCCGCCATCGCCACCATTTGACCTCCAAGCCCCAGCTTGGGCGAGTTGACCCAGTCGTTGACCAAGAACTTGGTTGACTTATCAGTGCAGTCCTTGGGGTGCTGATGCAGCCATAGATCCGTTTGGGCTTGCCTTGTCATGGGCAAATTATCATCATCGCCACCTTCAATCTATACTATGATCATGGGAAACCTGTGATTACGTTGGAAAGTGCTATACACGTACCCACGGAGGCTGTGGACCACCTCGGAAGAACACGTCTTCATTTGGAGCTCTTGGATTGTGACTTTCACGCGCGGTGGGAAAGATCCAATTGGGTCGATTTCCACTGGCATCGACTGTGTCCCAAGCGCTAGTTTGCTGCGAGCAGTTCTGGAGGTGTGGAGCTCGGGGGGCGCTTTTGATCGAAGAAGAAGAAGAAGAAGTTCCATTTCCAAGATAGAGCTCCTGCCAGTACTTCAGTAGGAGCTCCACTCTGGGATCAAAATCTCTGGAGGGTGTTTCCTTGGAGCAATTCGCCGCGACGATCGGGTCAGTGGTCGAAGAGACTGAAAAAATTGGAAGAACAGAGAAGGAATTCTAATCGATTTCTTCCTTGCACACAACTTACGGGACTTTAAATCCGTTGTAAGCATCGCGCGAGGAAACGTGAAGAAGAGGACGAGCGAGATCGCTGTGATCGACGCAAACGTGTTGAGAATTCCCTTCCTCGTCCACAAATCCATGGCCATTACATTAGAGAGGCGCATTCGCATCGTCGTGAAGTCGTGCCTTGGAAGAACAGCGTTATTATTTTCTTTCGGCACTTCAATGCCGGCATCCAACGGCTGTGAATGGCCCATTTGGTCGCTTAATCCAAGCTCCACCCGCGTGGAAAAAAGGAATTGCGTAGTCGTGACTCGCTCGACTACGATGAATTTCAAACAAAGATTACAACGATTCCGGAGAAAAATACTCGTGAAATTTGACTTTAAACTTCTCGATCACACTGTTTCGAGCTTTTGAACTTACGCTCCAAATTCGATTTTTACGAATTTTTGCCGCAAGTCCAGTCGTGCTGCCCGAGAAACTGGAGCGTTTTGTTGTGGAGCAGAGTGTTCTCGAGCTCTAGAATCAACTTTACGAGAGAGAAAAGAGAAGAAGAGTCAAGAGAAATTGGAAAGTTTTAACGGGGAGACTTACAAGCTGGTTTTCTCCTTGTCTTAGCAGTGGTCCAGGAACATACAGGGAGCATTGCGGGCCAGCATCCTTAAAGATAAAGTTGTGTGTGATGGACGAGAAAAAGGCATAAAATCGAGAAGGGAATTAGAAGCTTTGTTCCTTACCGGCCAAAATCGACCAAGGTTGAAACCATTCACGAACGCCACCCCTTTGCTCCAGCCTTTGAAAGAGATGAAAGTGTCCATTTGAGCTTCACTCTCAAACGTGGCAGCATAGAAAGCAGGGCCATCACAATGTGGAGCTGCCAAAGAAAGAAAGAAAAACTTTGAGTGTATGGCAAAGTTGATTAAAACCTCTTGACTCAATGCGAATGCTTCCATGTCGTTGGAATCCAGCAAGGTCATTTGGCATCGCTTGAAACTTTTCAGCGACATCTGCGAGGCTTAAAGTGTAAGCTCTCCAGCCAAGCATTGGAACATTGTCAAGGATAACGGAAGAAAGAATCCCCTAAACACTCAAGGAAAAAAAGAGTGAACTTTACTTCTCGAAGAAAAAGAAAAAACCAGACCTTTTGGTCGAATATGAAGGGTCCATAGTTGATACGTCCCATGTTTTCCACCTACACAGACATGGAAGTTTTAAAAGTAACTCCACCGGAGACAAATTTCTAACCAAAATGTAGATTTCCAATCCTGCCGATGATCCATCAGGAAGTTGTAGCGAGGAATTGGACCATCTTTGCAGTGTTCCTACGAGTCTCAGGCTTTGAGAGCTCTTTCCAACGTAAACTTGAGCTCGATCATGAATCTGTTCATGGTACCGATGAACCCATACTTCTAAATCTCGAATCAGGAGCTTACCTTCTTTATTTCAAGGATGGATCCTGGTTTTGCATGAGACGGGAGTCTGGATCTATAAACGATGAATCCAAAACTCTAGAAACAACATAAAACTTAAGACATTGGTCCAGCACGAAACAAGCCCGAGTTACCTGGTTGAGAAGCTCCATGGCCACTGGAGCTTGTTGAAGATAGAATTCATGACTGAGAGACTGGAGGACTTGGAAAAGATTTGCGAGCTTTTGCAGCACCACAGTCCCAGTGTTTCGTCTCGATGGAAGTTGCGGGGGATCTGGAAGTGGAAAGTTGACATAGCTCGAGAGCACTTCACGAAATCCTGCAAAGAATATAAGAAATAGCACAAACACAATAAGAGCTCAAACTCACTCCAAAACTTTTCTCCAAGATCTCCACCTTCCCCAATGGGGGCGTCCTAGAGTTTCCTGGAAACAATTCTCAAACCATGGTTTAGAAAGAGCGGGCAGCTCACATAATCATAAGACGTGATATCCGGCTGATAGATGGTTTCTTTCCCCCCAGTATTTGCACCACTGAAAAATCCAAAGTTGGAGCCTCCGTGAGCCATCTAAACAAAGAGTTTCAATGCCAAGAACGTAAGCTAGAATGAAAAAAACTCACATAAAGCACGACAGAACCATTAGCACTCAAAAGCTTGTCCAGTTCTGCCGCTGCAACATACGGGCTTGTTGTTGCGAGATTTTCTCCCCAGTGAGTAAGCCAGCCCGTGTAAAACTCACTGCAAAGAAATTTCTCAGTGAAGAGTCCAAAAACAAATTGGAACTTACGTTGACAATGCAGGAGACTTTCCAGGGGAGTTGTAGTTCTTTTGTAGTGCAAATGCTGCGACAGGATCCCAGCCGGTGGGAAAATCCACAGCTGAAGAAAATTCGAAGGAACAGTAATCCAAAACCACGAGATTTTGATAGAGATACACACCAGCATAAACATCGTCTCTAGATATTGTACCCCGTTGCAGAGCGTCATCTGTAGCTCCATCAGTCGTGTATCTGAAAGTAGTAAAAGCTGCTTAGTTGAAGAGCTTCGAATCAAAAGAACCCACAGGATTATTTCGTTTCCCAAGTATTCGCGAGCATCGCTGACAAGGTGGTGGAGATACTGCTTGTCAGATCCGAAAGATCCATACTCGTTTTCAACCTGCGAGAAGAACAGCAAGGAAGTTTAGAAAATCAAAAGTGAGCAAACCTGTAGCATGATCAGTGGACCACCACGAGAGTAGAGAAATGGAACGAGTTTAGGAAGAAGAACATTCCACCATTGGTCAACCTGTAACTCCAGGATCTAGGATAGAAGAATCGAAAAAAACAGTAGAGGGAAGAACTTACGAGCTTAAGGTACGAAGAATCGGAAGTCCTGAGCTTTAACTGTGGTTTTTTGGACAGTAGCCACGAAGGAAATCCTCCAAGGTCCCATTCTGGAAGGAAAATCTTCGAAAACCTCCAAGAGGAAAAAAGCCAAACCTCCACAAACATATGGTCCCATGCGAAGCATGACCAAAACTTCGAGCTCTTGTGCGAGCTTTAGAAAGGCCTCGAGGTTCACCGGATCGCCAAAGAAGAACTCGCCTTCCGATGGCTCGTGAACATTCCAAGGAACGTAAGTCTGGATGGTGTTAAGACCCATTGCTTTTGCTCGCTGGATCCGGTCTTTCCAGTACTGCGAGAGCATTTTTCTTCGATGAAAAACACAAGAATTCGAAGAGATCGAGAAGAACTTTACCTCTGGAACGATCCGGAAGTAGTGGATTTCACCACCCAGAATGCGGAAGGGCTCTCCATCCTTGTAAAACGCGTCGTTTTCTATAGAAAAACTTCTGGATTGCTGCGGTGGGGAAAAGAGAGACTCCATAGCTAAACCATCAAAGCGAAGAATCGAAGCTTACCACTCCCTGGGAGGCGCCCAGTGTTTGCAGCGCAGCCAACGCCATAGACACAAGCAACATTCGCGTGAGCGCCATTTTCCCAGCGCTGGAGAAGCGCATGACAAAAAATAGAGGAAGAATCAGCCACACCACTTTTGTGTCATTATTTTTAATTGGTAAAATAAAAGTTAATGATTAATATAACATGAGCTGGAATAGCTCAGTTGGTCAGAGCGTGTGGCTGTTAACCACAAGGTCGGAGGTTCGAGCCCTCCTTCTAGCGCATTGAAGTTAAACATTTTTTATTCTGGTTATGTTTAACAACAAATAATTTAGTGAATTGAGATTAACAACTTTTCTTTTAGTCTTGCAGTTACACAAAAATTTCAGCAGTATCGCGTATAAGCCAAGTAACACTTGTAACAGACTAAGAAATTTTCCACCAAAGGCTGGAAGTTTGGAAGCACAAAACCATGGCTGCTGCTGCTTCATCTTCCAGCCAAAGTAGTGGGATCTTCATCGTTTGCCTGTCGCTCAGCCTGCTTCTCATCGTTGGAGTGATCCAACTCGACAACGCGAATCAAAATGGTGAGCCGTCTGCAAAGCTCTCGCAGTTTCTCCTTCGTGGCAACTTGCCTTGCCAATCCGTGCAAGTATCATCCGTGTCCAAAACTTCGTCTCGCAACACCGAGCTCCCTGCGCACGACGAGACGAGCGAGAAGATTGAGTTGCTAATGGAGATCTGGAATTCTTCACCATACCTCAAGGAGGACGCCAAAGTTTCGGAGGAAGAGCTTTCTAGCATCACTCGGCCTCCTCACCTGGAGAATTGTAAAGCTCGTTACATGGAGTATACCAGGATGGACAGCCGGAGTGACGATGGAGAGCGTCCACACTGGAGTTTGTGGAAAGGCCTCTTGGGAGCTGAGCTCGGAAAGCACGTCCCCTACGAGGACGATGGAGAGGAGCTCCTCCTCAACAAAACAGCTCTGCTGCAAGGTCCATTTCCTCCCTGGGTGAGAATCCAGAGATCTAGAGTTAGAGGCTGGTTTTATAACTTAGATCCGGTTTGCAAACTGTCCAGATCGATGGAGGAGAGGAAGATAACTTACCATACACAAGACGCGTCCAGCGAGATCTGTGGTTGCATCAGCACCCGAAGAACTGCAGAGATTCATCTCTTAAGTTCTTGTACGTAGACTTCGCAAACATATCGACATGGGGTACCGGAGCACAGCTGAACGCCATCTCGGGAATGGTCGCAGTTGCTATGAACGAAAATAGAGTTCTGGTCCTGGAGTATTTCAACCGAGCCGATCACGAGGGCTGCAAAGGTACGCAAAAGCTTAGGAGAAAGAAAAAAAACAGTTAAACTTACCTTGGCACTTAGGATCTGGACACTCTCGTTGGACATGCTATTTCATTCCCGAGACATCAAAGGAATGTCGTGAGCGAGCGCTGGAGCTCGCTGCTTCGCAGGAAGCGAGAAAGAATAAAACTATCACCGACATGAGCAACTACTGGGGAGGGATAACATGGTTCGCACCCATTCCAGTGTAAGACCACAGAGAATCCATAATGCAACAGTGTGAAATCTTCTATCTTCCACACAGGATCTGGGGAAAGCCATGGGAGCATCTGCAAGCAACGAGCCAAGTGAATGGTGAGCTCACAGTTCATCACAACCAAATGCACATATGGTGGTGGCGTGCACAGGTAGTTGTGCTTTAAAACGAAAGTGAATATGAAGTGCTTGATATCAGGCCATCAGATATCTTACTCGATATCCAAGCGAGTACCTGTGCGTACTTCTCAACCGTGCTCGTCACGAAGCGTTTGGCCGTGCGGCTGCTGCGTTGGTCGTCGACACACTTCCCAAAGAGTGGCCAAAGGTCTGGAAACAATCAGAATAAGCTTGGTTTCAAGGAAATATAAGCATAGCTTTGATGCCTTACAGGTTGAAAGTTCGAGAAGAAATATCACCGCCATGGAGAAGCTTGTGTGGAGCAACCATATCCACAGGCCATGGGTTCCGAGGCCCCTGGTAAGTGTTCACGTTAGACAAGGCGACAAGGGCCGAGAAATGAAAATCTTCAGCTTCAAATCTTATATGGAGCTTGCTCATAACTTACGTGGTCGCTTTCCTAATGCCAAGCACATATGGCTTTCGACGGAGATGCAGGTACGAGAAAAAACTCCAGCTTGATCAATTCCAAATGAATCTCCCGCAGAACGTCGTAGACGAAAGTAAGAACTACACAAAGTGGAACTTCTACTACACGAACATTAGAAGACAAACCGGAAGCACGACGATGAAAGACTACGAAACCGGCCTGGGAAGATGGAACAGTAGCACCAATGCTTTTGTGAACCTGATGATGGCAGTGGATTGCGATTACTTCATAGGAGCGCTTGGATCCTCCTGGGGTTCCATCATCGACGGACTGCGAAGCACAGGTGGTAAAGCTCTTGCGGGGATAGTAAGCGTCAATCCTGGCCAGTTCTGGTAAGATCAGTACGAGCGAAAAAAAAAGCTCAAGAAAGAACAGACTGTTAAAACGGAAGGGCTTCATTGTCAAAATCAAGCACTACACCTCAGAGTTCATTTTTTTCATCACCCTTGCCATTAACTGACACGAGTTCGGTCTCAAAAATCAGTGTCGCACCACCTGAACATATGCAGAAGTTTTACATCAGAACAAAGAAAAAAAGAGAGTGGAAACCAAGGAGTTTTACCTGGAATCTTTGGTGGTTGTCCTTGATCCCCATAACCGAGCTTGGAGGGGATCTTAAGCTTTCTCTTCTCGCCGACGCACATTCCTAGAAGCCCTTGATCCCAGCCTTGACATCAAAGTAATATAAGTTCCAAGCTTTAGAACAAAACTAAGAACTCACCTTGAATCACTTGTCCCTGGCCTAAGGTAAAACCAATGGGATCGCCCCTGGTGTAGCTCGAATCGAAAACGGTCCCATCCGTGAGAGATCCCTGAAAACAACTCGTCCAGTGCGATAGAAAAATTGGACACATTTCCTACCTTGTAATGGACCTTCACTTCATCGCCTTTGTGAGCTCGAATTTCGCAAGTCGAAGGTTTGAACTGGCAGGAAATCTCTCATCAGTCCACAAGAAGAAAAAACGAAAAAAAAAGGAAGACCCGATCACATACCTTCACTCCGATCTGGAGCTCCTTCACATCACTGACTTTAGCGATCGCTGCTGGAAAGGGAGCCGAGAAGATCCAAGAGTGCTGGAACGAAAGAAACTTTACCTTGAGAAGCCAGCAGCGCTAGCGCCAACGCGAGAAATAAACTCGTAGACGCCATAGCCAACCCTAAGCGCGAGCTCTGGTTTTAGAGCTGGAATAACTTTGTTTGATTAACGCAAAGATAAACAATTATAATGAAGTGTGTGGCCTGTGCGAAGCTTCCATGGCTTCCTACTGGCGAAGGGTCTCCACGACGTAGGCCGCGTACAAATCCCTGGAAAACACGAGCATAGCTTTCAAAAGAAACAAGAGAAAAGAGAAATGCCTACATTGAGTTGCGCACAGCTTCTATGGCTTTCTCTGCGGGAAGGAAGTCTTCCACCTCTACTTGCTTATTCTCGTTCTTCTTGTCTGTCACTCGATCGTGAAATAGAACGGTAGAGAATCGAAAGAACCAAAGACGATGCAAAGGATACAATCCTCGAAGAACCTGCGAATCTCCGCTAGCCTGTGAGGCGGGAGCTGCTTGATGTCCGTGCAATGCTTGTACTCTGGATCATCAGCGCACACTGCTATGATCTTATCGTCCTTCTCCCCCTGATCAGATAGATGACACTCTTAGAAAAACGCTGAAAAGGATGTAAACATTTTGCTACCTGATCGATCATCGGCATGAGCCCGATGGCTTTGGCTCGGAGAAACGCTCCTGGAAGAACAGGCTCCTGTTCATGAAAAGTTCACTTGGCCGAGAGCGTTTACTAAGACAAAACCAGGGAAAAAAGAAAAAAAGAGATGGAAGCTCACTTGCATGATCACAAGAACGTCAAGCGGGTCATTGTCTTCACACAGCGTGCGTGGAACAAATCCATAGTTGTGTGGATAAACCACCGAGGAATAAAGGACTCGATCAACCTGGAAGAACGACCAAAGCATAACTGGAAAGTAGCGAAAGAAAAGATCAAACTATTCACACCTTGATCAATCCACTTTGCTTGTCGAGCTCATACTTGACTTTGCTGCCTTTGGCGATTTCCACGACCTGGAAAACCGATTCAAGCAATGCTACCAAACAAGAGGATGAAGCTCACGCAGTTAAAAACCGAGGGAGCTCCAGAACCTTGGGGTTTTGGGGCAAAATCCACGAAACAAGACGGTCGATCGCGTGAGAAGATCGCAAGAACAGCCTGAGAATCAAGAGAACACGAGACGAGCGTACCGATTTCGAGGTCGTGCCAGGGATGCGCCGCGACGAATCGGTCCGCCATCGCCAGCCAAAATATTTTGCTTGGCTTTGCGTCGACCTAAACGTATGGCGTGGATAAAAAAACAAATGTACTTTCTCAAACGAAAACGATTTTTTACAACGAATTTATTCTCCTCCCAAAGAATGGTGTTCTGGCTTTCTTTTTTTCTTTCACTTTTACCGGCAGCTTCTCGAGCAGTAAACATTATCACTCGTGGGAGAAGTGACTGAGGGCCATTCTCTCGATCGCGTTCTATCTTCACAAACCACCGTCAAGTAGCCTTTGTCAAAGTTATACTGCATCAATCGAAAATGTGTGAAAGTCAAAAGGAATCATACAAGAGAAACGACGAGCGCGGACGACGACGATTTCTAAGAGACGCGGAGAAAATAGAAAAACAAAAGGAGAGCGAAGAACATACCTCGCATTCAAACGTTTTGCTGCCATTACAATTCCAATGCGACGTAGGAACGCAGCTCAAGTAGTGACACCAGCTACATTTCTTGTTCACGTCAACTTCTTTGTACAAGAGAGCAATCGCGGTCGAGTACCTGGAGAAGATTGACAAGCACAGTTGAAGGATCACTCAAAAGAGCAAAAGATGGTAAGAGGAAACTCACCCGGCAACTAAGAGGAGCACGGCAACGATGAGAAGGACGATCTGATAGATCTTGTGTCTCGACTTGACAGGAGCACCGCCCGGCATCCCAGCGTGTCCTTGATGCCGGACCCATCCAAGTTGTGGTCTCATGAGCAGCACGAAGCCGAGCAGAAACCCGGAGACAAATCCTCCGATGTGTGCGAAGTTGTCGACGTGAGGCAAGATGCCCACCGCCAAGTTGATGCCGATGATGATGACCAATGTGATCAACGCGGCAATCTGCAAGCCAAAGCAACGAAAAAAAAAAAAGAATAGAAGCTTGTGTTAGTCGCAATACGTGCTTGGCAAGGGATCACCACCAAAGAGAGAAAACTTTGAAGCAAGCTATAAGAAGGTACCTTGTTGGAATAGATGGACCAGTTGGTGATGAGCTCCGAGACCATTGCTCCCAAAAGACCGAAGAGGGCTCCCGACGCTCCGACCGAGATACGGTCCTGGATGAACAACGCGGATAGGAGGCTGCCACCAAAACCAGATAGGAGATACAAAAGCCCGATCTTCACTGCAGAGAAAACAAGTTTGAGGCAAAGAGAAGAACTTTAGAAAGATTTTCGTCAACTTACCAAAGCCGAATTCCCTCTCCAGGCGAATGCCGATTAAGAGAAGGCATATCATGTTCGCGAGCAAGTGAAGCACACCGGCGTGTAACCACATGCAAGAGATTAGCCGCCACCCTTGATGTTTTTTCACCACCAGTGTCGAGTTCAATGCCCCCATTTTCTTCAATCTATAGAAGCAGCGATCGATCAGTGAAGAACACACACACCCACACACAAAGGAAGAATCATCCAAGCGAAGAAAAAAAAATCAAACGAACCAGGAAGGAAAGACAAAAAAAAAAGGAGAGAGAGAGAGAAGAACTTACGTTTCGGAGGATGGACCAAGAAGAGGATTGTCCCTGAGCGATTCGAAAGAGAGCCTCTTGAGGAAGGTGAGCCTGCAATTGAACGAGTTCTTGGGGCAATTGTTGACATACATGGTGACAATGAAGACGATGACATTGGCGACGACGAAAAGGGGGATGAGCCACGAAATCCTGGACGCGCGAGGCGGCATCTCCTCATACGAGCTGGAAGCCGGGACGGGATACACTGAGCGCCCCCGGTGGCTCGAGAATGACCCCTTTCTTTCGATGTCGAGAGGATGAGCCGCCTCCCTTTCCATCACTGCCGCTCCAAATCGATCGCCCGGCCCCGAATTAGATCACACTACCGAGCTGAAAATCACCTAGCGCGCGCGGTCAATCGCTCGCAGATCCCACCAATTCCAAAAACCTAGCTCGGAATGCCGCCATAGCTGCGAGGAACAAGTCTCCCATATCGGGACGGGAGTATTAGAGCTTGTGCTGAGTCAGCAAACAACACGGTGTGACGCATCATCCACGCGTCGTGCCACGTCGGCTCCTAACTAGAGGAAGAAAAATTTGATCGTTTGATTGATCAAGAGGGTGGAGCTCGCGCTCGCGCCCGCGGCGGGGATGGCGATGGCGCTCCTCCTGCCCTAGCGCCTCCAGCCTCGCATGCGCAACGGAACGCTTCGATTTCTTCACGGCATTTGCTGCGATCGCCACGATTCTCCTTGAGGCAGCGCTGGAGGGCGTCCGTGTCGCAGATTACCTTGTTTCTTGGCGCCGCCGATGCTGCTGGCGCTCGCGCTGACACTGCCGCTGCGCCATCTCGATCCGCCATAGCTGATTCTAGGTCTTCTTGCAAGAACCGGTAGAATATGTGGAAATTCGCTTTTCTTGACTTGGCTGATCGATTTGCTACCTGCATTCTTGCGCAGGAATGGAAGAGCTTCTGGCGAAAATCCGTGAAGCAGAGGCTTTGGCACTGCGGCTGAAAGAGAGCGAGCTCAAGAAGAAGATCAAGAAGCCACCTCCTCCAACTACAAAGGAAAAGGTATGGTGTTTCCCTTTTGTGGAGATTTTGCATGCAATGTGAGAGTGTAGGAGGAGTTTCCGGAGCACGGAGACTGGCTTGACGCTTTCCGGAGAAACCTTGGAGCTTTGGATCGCCGCTTGGTTGTTCTGAGCCTCTTTGATGGAATCGGCGGCACTTGGGCTGCTTTGGATCGTCTCGAAGTTCGGTACAAGGGATATAGCTCTGAGATTGTAGGCGCTGCTTTCTTCCTTCGCGTGCTTATGTTCTAACGCTGGGCTCTCTTTGCATTTCCAGAATCCTTACGCTGCGCGCGTTCTCAAAGCCAAGTTTCCAAACGTTACACACCTGGGAGATGTAAAGGACATTCGACGAGGAGACATTGAGGAAGAGATTGATCTCGTTGTTGGTGGTTTCCCTTGTCAAGACTTGACCTCTATGGGCAAAAGGGATGGGTAAGTTCGAAAGCATTGTTTGCATTTTCACTGCGACTCGCTGCTAACATGAGAGCGCAGGCTGCATGGCTTTCGCAGCCGTCTATTTTTCGATATGCTCCGTATACTGCATCTCTTTCGGCCCCGATGGTGTGAGCCTTTCCTCTTACCACCTTTTTAAGCAGTGTTCCTTTTCAGGTTCTTGGTGGAGAATGTGGCCTCCATGACATGGATAGACCGAGAAGAAATATCCAAGTATCTCAACTGTCTTCCTATTGAGATCGACTCCCAGGATCTAACAGCCAGCAAGCGCAAGCGTCTGTATTGGACAAACATCCCGCATCCAGAGAAGCTGCCTGACGTGAGAAATCACGCATCCAACCTTTTGCAACATGCTCTTGACGACGCGACGGCTCTGGAAGAAAAGATCGGGGTATCTTTCTACTTTTGTCTTCTCGTTGCGTGCTAACTTTCAGCACTTGCCCAGTGTGTCATGACGTGTAACTATTACGTGGGAGGATTTGGACAACTACAACGTGTCTTTGACCGCAAAGATAAGGTGCTGAGATATGTCACCGTAACAGAACTAGAGAAGGTAATGGGGTTCCCTGCTGGACACACTGACATCGATTTTGGTAATCTGGACGACTTCGTGTAAGTTTCTTTTGTTTTATCTTATTTTAGACTGATGACAAAAGATATGAATTCGTAGGCCGTTCGCACCCGAGCAAACTCCTAAAAGGAAATGCAAGCTTGATGACAAGGCTAAAACCATTCGGTGGAATCTAATTGGCAATAGTTTTTCTGTTAAGTGTCCTTGCAGGATTTGTGGCATTTCTAATCTGTTCTTCTCACTGTAGGTTACAGTAATTTCTTACATGCTCAGTCCACTCATGCTACCTTCGACTTGGGAAGCCCATGTAATCTACAACTTCTCTCCAAAATTCAGAGAGAGCGAGTGCGCCGTACTCGAGACGGGGGAGGTACGACAAGCGGGAAATGCCGTCTTTAGTTCTCATAATGTCTACGTTTGGCAGCTTTGGGCACTTTATAACACCAGGTCACAACCAAGCTGGTACGCAGTTATTCTATCCAGGAGTGGAGATCGCTTCGACACATTGCAGTCCAAGAAAAAGAAGAAAGGGCTGCAAATTCACGTGTAAGTGTTTAAAGCTCTGTTTGGCGTTACGCAACGATCTTTCCTGGTTTTCTATAGATGCTTCCTGGAGCTGGACACTGGCTTTCTTGCTGCAAACGACGACCAATGGAGCCCCCTCCGCGGAACCGGACAATACAACAGGATTGACAAAGCTGATCTTCAGACATCCTGGGTCACATTTTCTCACAGGTCAATAACTCCTACTGCTGGTTTTAGAAGCCTGCGACAAGTTTGTTTTTCCTTTAGAATGACCACCTTCAAGAAGCTCGGAGATAGCTACTTCATCTACCCTGGAGAGAATGAAGTCTGGGCAGTTTTTGATCGCGATTCAAGCCGGCCTACGCTGTACTATGTGGTACGCTTTTTTTTTTACTTTCACGTTATTCATTGCTCATAGAGTTGATTTGAGCAGCTTGTTTTAACCACGGAGATTGACTGGAACTTGGTAACGAGGACCCCATCGGGGGTAGAAGGATTTGCGTCTCGCTGTAGACTTTTGCAGCAGACAAGTGCCTCAGACATTTTCAGGTTGCTATGTTCTTCTTTCTCTGTTTTCTTTTCACTCAAACGTGAGCTTCTCCCGCAGACTCACTGACACGGAAGTGGCATTCAAGGATCTGGCACAGTTTTGTTTCAAGGTGCCATACTACTTCAAAGGCGAGGGGAGCGTCTTTAAGCTGGAGCTGAGCAAAACCGGCAAGTATCTCAATCACAAGGTTGGGAGAAAGAGGAGGAGGAAGAAAGGGGGCAGCGACGGCGAGGAAGAAGATGAGAGCGAGTCGGACGAGATGGAAGAGCAAGAACAAGGCTCGTAATCACAAGGAAGTCGTACGGAAAGAAAATATCTTTGTACGCTAAAACCCCCCTAAACCCTACACTCCAAAATCCTTGGCTATGGCGTCTATCGCGTCGAGGTTCACGCCGCTGCTGGATCGAGTGCTCGTCGAGAAGCTCGTGCCGCCTGCCAAATCCGTGGGCGGCGTTCTTCTCCCGGAGACGCAGAAGCACGTAAGTAGTTGATCGATCGATCGTTGGCGCGTTTCTAGGGTTTGAGCGTTGCTTTGGCAGATCAATGGCGGGACTGTGGTCGCGGTAGGCCAGGGCGTGTACAACTCCGACGGCGAGATCGTGCCAAATCTCTGCAAAGTGGGCGACAAGGTTTTGCTCCCGGATTGGGGCGGTGTGGAGATCAAGCTCGAGGACAAATCGTAAGAGTTTGCTTTTGTGTTTTCTCTTGCTCTCCTTCGCTCATCTCGTTTTGTCGATCGATCCAGGTACGAGGTCTTCCGCGACAAGAGCATCCTCGCGATTATGAGCGACTTTGAGTAGGATAGAAGACGATTTTGGTGGTACCACTCAAAGGTTTTGTTTCATCATTTTTTTTCTCTTCTCGCATCGATCTAGCATCCTCTCACTCTTCTAGATCATGGTAGCAACTAGGATAATTCTCTTCCTCTACTATGGCTAGAAGAGGTGAGAGAGGTTGCATAGATGTCAGACAATACAGTGTAAGGAGATCCATTCCCAGCCACTGTAGCTCCTCGATCGGCATCGTAGTGGACGCATTGAGCAGCGCCCCCCACGCCACTGGATCCGGCACGAAAGGCATGGAATGCGAGGAAGGGCTATTGACGCCATAGAATATCATGCTACTTTTTACTGATGCTTACGTTTCCTTGACGAAGTTTCTCACAACTACCGTCTAATCGAAGCTCACGTAATCCTGAGAGCGTTTCCTTGACGAAGTTTCTCACAATCTCACGTAATCCGAGATGATTGTTATACAGGAGATAATCCTTAGAGCTGTCTAGAAACTAGAAAGTTTGGAAAATTAGAAAGAACGGCTAGTGCTGGCGTCTTTGCACTTGGAGTAATCCGCTAGCTGTGGGGTAAGCTCGGGCAAGACTGTTGGGGGAGGTGTGGAGAGATCAAGCGGGCTTGCAGGATTTTCGAGGGGGTCCATAGCAGGCCAAGAGAAACTCCTACCCAGGTTTTGAAGAGTGATTGTTGACTTGTTTGTATCATTTTTCATATGTAACTAACATATTTTGTTTCTGAAGATAGTTTAAATTATGCTATTGGAACTCTTCAAGGTCAATATAACACTATTGTTCAAATTGTTTCATTTTCACATACTCTATTATACAAAATGATTGTAATTTCAGGACACAATGTAATAGATACAAAAACGTATAATCACCAGAATTGTTTAAGATGTATTTATAAATGAATATTGAGCATTTTATCTGATTGAATTTTTTTATATTAAGGTTATTCCAATAATTATCAATCCTCTTTAGTATTATTAAGCATATATATATATATATATATATATATATATATATATATATATATATATATATATATATATATATATATATATATATATATATATATATATATATATATATAGATAGATAGATAGATAGATAGATAGATAGATAAGATAAGCATATATAATCTAGATATCAATTATTACGAGATTTTTTTGGATGAAAATATTTATACCAAATTTAGCAATAACATTAGTGACTTTAAGAAAGTTGTGTTTTAAAGGGAGTTTTATTTTGTATTTTCACGTATAAGACATGCCATAGTCCAAGAATTTAATCTATTGGTTTTTATGGTTAGTTAGGGGCATTTCACAAAATACTTATCACTAACATTACTGCTTGATCTAGAGTTCTTGTTAATAGTACTAAAGTAAGTCACATTGGAGAGATGATAGTTTTTTATATTACAAGTTGTGATTGAGTATTTTTATCCTGAGATCATTCTCACCAGCTTATTAAGCTTTCCTGGGAGAATGATAAGGACATCTTAAATAATATTCAAGTAACTATTTTAAACATGAGTTCCTGGAGCAGTTGAGTTGAGAATCTGGCCACCCTGTCATTATGTAAAACAGAGTAGCCTTTCCTTATCTCATCCTGGTATTTAGGAAGCAACAAAAATCTTCAATCTGTGTCATAAACTTGCACATGGAATTATCGACTTCAATGGTGCTCACTTGCTCCACAAGCCACAGTGTGCCACTTCTGGAACTTGGCACAGTGCTACTCTATTCCAGCCTCAACAGCTTGTTTAATTGCAAGTTCCTTTGCTCATTTCAAGTTAGTTCTATAGTAGTTCTGGAAACTCCTCATTCTGGGTCACTACAGTGCCTTCTTCAAGCTTAATTCAAAGCTAAGAATCATGACAAGGCCCTTCACCTGTTGAGACCCTTACCAATTGGACATTCGCAGCTGTTGGATTAAACAATTTTATATCTAAGAACACTCCACCCACATGGGCCACCCAGGGTCATTATTGGGGGTAATATGCAACTAGCCTCCATCTTAAGTAATAATCTTTTCAGAAACTTGATGTCCATACTTGGCATATTGGCAACAATCATATTCTTTTTGAGATCAATTGGACCCAACCTAATCCAACATACTAGGTGCTAAAGCACACACTAAGTAACAAAAACATAAGAAGGTGATATGCAAAAAATGAGAAAGATAAAGTTCAAGAAAAAAAACAATTAACAGCAGATTAAGATTTTTAAACTGTTAAGAAACAAATCACAACCATTAATAACTATAATATATTGATGAACCCTAAAACATAAAAAAATGTTTATAGAAGAAGTCGCAGCCGTTTTGAGGGACTGCTCCAGTTGCCGAGATTTGCATCTTGGCCGGCAAATTCACTCCCAAATCCATGCCAGCCACTACAAGAGCGATCGATACCTTGCTAATCTCCTCATAGAGATGTATGGAAAGTGTGGGAGCGTACAAGATGCCCGAGCTGTCTTTGATGATCTCGCTAGCCCCAATTCCCATTCTTGGGCATTGCTCATTTGTGCAATTGCCAACAATGGGCATCTTGATCATGCTGAGATGGTTCTTGATTCTATACCCGAGACCAATGTCGTAGCCTGGAATTCACTTCTTACTGCATTTTCCAACCACAGCCATTTTGACGAGGTGGAGCGCTTCTTTTCTAGAATGCCAGTGAGGGATACTGTTTCATGGAACGCAATGTTGGTAGCAATTGCCAGAACTGGGCATATGATAAAAGTCAAAGATTTCTTTCAAAAAATTCCTAATCCCAACACTGTTTCATGGAACATTCTCCTTCAAGCCCATCTTGATAATCAAGAGCTATCCATACAAGAGGTTGAAAAATTCTTCTTTGAAGTCTTTCCTAACAAGGACGTTATTTCCTGGACAACTATGCTAACGGCATATGCCCGCTCTGGGTATCTTGAGAAGGCCAAAGAAACCTTTGACCGCTTAATGCCACGTTGCAACCTGGTGACGTGGAACTCTCTCCTGCAAGGTTTTGCAGATGCGTGCCACGTGGATGAGGCAAAGCGTCTGTTTGACCAGATGCCTCTGCGAGACATTGTCTCCTGGACAGCTATGCTTACGGCATATGCCTCTTCCGGGCATCTTGAAGATGCCAAGCGTGTGTTTGAGAACATCCCTGCACGGAATGTAGTGACGTGGAACGCAATGCTCCAATCGTACGTCCACGCCAGGCGCCTGGAATCTGTCAAGTGCATATTCGACTCCATGTTGGAGCGGAACATTGTGACGTGGACGACCATGCTCGTGGGATATGCCTGGGATGGCCAGGTGGACAGTGCCACGTTGCTCTTCTTCACAAGAATGCCAGAGTGGCACATTGTGTCATCGACCGCAATGGTGACGCTATATGCCCAAAACGGGTATCTGGAGGATTCCAAGTGCGTGTTTGATTCTATGCCTGAGCACAATGTGGTGTGTTGCACAGCACTTATGCTTGGATATGCCCAGTCTGGGTATATTCAAGAAGCAAAGAAAATATTCGACAGAATGCCAAACCACGACCTCATCTCGTGGAATGTTTTAGTGGCCGCTTATGCCCAAAACGGGTATATGCAAGACGCATCAACTTTGTCCACTCTAATGCCCGCCAAAGACACGTCGAGCTGGAACGGGATGATGGGGGCTCTCATAGGCACCATGAATCTTCACGATGCCAATAGCATCTTTGCGGAGATCCCAGACAAGGACAAGTTCTCGTGGAACATCGCCATAACCGGGTGTGTGAGGAACGGTCGCGTGAGTGCCGCGAGAGTCCTTTTCGAGAGGATGAGCGAGTGGGATCTAGTCTCGTGGAACAACTTGATCGCGGCGTATGCCCACTATGGGCATAGCATCGACGCCATCGAGCTCTTCCAGAGAATGGAGTTCCATGGCGAGAGCCCCGATGAGATCTCGCTCGTGAGCGTTCTTACCGCGTGTAGCCGCGGGGGGCTGCTCGAGAGGGGCCATTCTTACTTCCTCTCGATGAAGGAGAGGCAGCTGCGATCTTGCAGAGATCACTACTGCTGCATGGTGGATTGTCTCGGTCGATCGGGCCACTTGGGCAGTGCGGAGGAGTTGATCCATTCCATGCCTTTCATGCCGGATCCAGTGGCGTGGGGCGCACTGCTCAATGCGTGTCGCCTCCACTGCGATGTCGATCGAGGAGCTAGAGTGGCAGAAAACATTCCCGGGAATGGAGCTCCTTACACTCTATTGTCTGAGATCTATGCAACCTCTCACATCTCTTCTCGTAGAGAGTTCTTGCCTTTCCACCAACGAGGAAAACGCAGTGATTTGTAGCAGCTTCTCGGAGTCGGCCAACGATCTCGGTGGCCAGCGCTTCTTCGAATCCTCGAGCCTGCGATGGAGAGGGCTGCACGGCCTGGTAAAGGACGCCACTTCTACGTCGCGCGCGATACCATCGAGCATGGAGTCCCAAAATCCGTCCAGCTCGTGCGCGCCGGATTCATTCTGGCCGTCAAGGAAGAACACGCCTTCCCTGAACCCAGAATACTTTGTTCCTCTTCTAGGAATCTTGGAGATAGCTGACGATTCAGTTCGCATTGGAAATTTCTCCATCAGGAGGTAGATTTTGTAAGCCTAGCATCCGATTGAAGAGTCTTTCTTCGATTGTTTCTCTCTCTTTTCTTCCATTGGAAACAGTTAATCCTTCTTTTCTCAAGGAAGAAATTTGGTTCTTATTTCTTTTTTTAGTTCTCTATCCCATATTTCTGGAGATACAAGCTTTTGTAAGCCAAGCTTTTTCCTCTGATTCGTACGCCATAAAAGAGCAGGGAAGCATATATGTTTCGTGCCAAGCAAGAGAGATCCTTACAAAGGACCAGTGACCAAAGGCTTCTCCAATATCCAATCTTTGTCACTATCAAACAACTCGCCCATATCTCATATGTTTAAACAATATACCAAGTGATTAATGTTTTGTTACTACATTTGGGTAACAATGGGAGGATTTCGAAATGAACTAGTTATTTCTCTGCCACAGCACTTTCAGCCTTCCATCAGCTTCCCCCTTCCATTTTCCCACAAAATCTGTAAGTCCATTGCCATTGCTTGATGGAAACTGGTATGATATTTAACATAAAATATGGTTGGCTATTCTAGGATATCTTACAGTTGTTCATTTCGATTATTTTTGTGTTTATAATTATAATAATGTTTAAGATTTTTTAATCTTTTAAATTTACTAGTCTAGGACTAAAGACCTTTTGGATAGAGCAAGTGAAAGGAACAGGTTAAAGTAAATTTTGAAGCAATTTTAAATTCACAACATAAAGTAAATTTTTGGGATATTAGGTGGTTGACAATCTAAAAGGTAGGGTACTAATTATGTCTTTCGTCTAACAAAATAGTTTTTATGGTGATTTAAGAAAACAGGCCTATTTGTGGGGAAGCTCTTAGTGCACACCCTAACTCTGGATTGCGCTTCTACACAACCATGTGTGTTCTTTGAAGGAGAGAGTTGAGCAATCTTGTAAAATAAGAATAAGAAAAATGCTATTTCTAGCTTTTTTTTAACACAAAGAAAATTATTATATCATTTTATAGGAATTAAATTAACCAATATCAGCTAAATTATTAAGTTTATTTTAAAAGCTTAAGCTAGTTTTTGCAAAGTTTCTTTTGTAATTTTGTAAAGTGGTCTAGATTTTATTTGTGCTTTGATTTTAAAAGCCTTAACTATGAGTCAAAATTTCCATGATTCCTAGAAGTATTAATAAGAGATATTATCCATTGTTATCCAACTCTCTCTTGCTTAACTTACTTTTAATCCAATCCCTATTGTGAGAACATACTGTGACCATTGTTGTCCAAGTCATACAAGTCTCTAGTGTCAAACATCTCCACTCATGACAACCACTTTGTCTGAGTATATATAGACTGTACATAGATAGACCACCCAAGAGCTTGCAGTGATTGTTTAGAAAAACTAAAACCATGCTTCTTTAAGGCTTGGTATATTTATGGAGGATTTTGGTTGAGAGTCACCATATAGAAGGTGATGCAATTGAAAGCAAGCATATCATATTTTCTTTCTAAGTCAAGGAAAAACCACAAGTATTTGGTTATCTGATGTTTAACATTCTTTGCAAATTCCTCAAAAGCATAGTGGGAATGGAGCCTAGGAACAGTTGACTTTATTGATAACAGATCCCTCTGAACAAAATGTCTAAATATTCAAGTGATCTGATATATTGGAAAAGAACAACTTAGAGGCATCACTCATCATTTGTAACAAAAGGCTCTATTTCATTCTTGATGTCTATTGTTGCTAATTGAGCATATATAGGAGTAGGACTTACACTTAGCTATGCTAGCACCAAGGCAAGGCTGCCACACTAAGCTTACAATATCCTTATTCAACAATGAGTATTAGATACATGTGATTTAATATATATTTACTCTTCCTCTCTTTATAGTCTCTTTAGTTCTTAGTAAAATGACATTTAACTCTAAATATCTTAAAATCCTTAATAGATTGATAAATAATTTGCTACACAATGCATGTAGTAATGTTTGGTTTGCTTAATAGTAATGTTAATCTTACTTATAATCCAATTGATCAAATAAAAGTTTATAATTATAAACATGTTTATAATTTATAAACACAAGATTAATCTTATTGCATATCAACTACTAGAATAAAAAAGAATA
>NW_003314267.1:3450865-3457136 GCF_000143415.4 Selaginella moellendorffii
TGTGATATAGCTTTTATTTAGCCTCGTGATCTAGCTCATGACATTAGTTCACATGACTTCAATTGCTACCTTTTAGGCTGACACAATTAGTCAATCAATAATACTCTAACATCTGCTACAAGAATACAAAAGTATAAGAAAAGACATTCTTTATATCACATATAACATCATGTGGTGTAATTGACTTATATATATATATATATATATATATATATATATATATATATATATATATATATATATATATATATATATTACAAAATTAAAGTTGTTTTGTAAGTGAAAATAAAAAAATCTGAACAATAGTATTATATTGACTATAATGCCTTTTTTATTTTCTGTATATATTATAGAATTTCCATCAATAAGAACATAACTTAAAATGTTAAAAATAATTCATAGAGAAACTAGTAATAGATGTCATTTGATTGTTCTTGTACCATAAAAGAAAATTATATTGAATTTTATATTTATCATCTATAATTTTACATGACTTTGAACATGTTTGAATCATAATATTCTTATAGAAATTTAGTTTACATCCAAAACTAATTTTTAATAATGAACCAAAAATAGTATTACTTTTATGTGAACATGTTGATGGTATATGTTGAAATTTTACTGCAACTACTCCTCTATAAAAAACAACATAAGCTAACTTATTTAAAATCTATTGGATAATCTCCATATGCTTCAATTTTCAATAAAATTTTGAAAACCATATTCTATAATAAACCTCATTTTATTTTCAGTAAGAGAATTAATTTCACCCCATTCAACAGATCTTAGACAAAATATTAGACTAATTAAAATTAGAAAAAAAATATATTAGCCATAAAATATATATATTTAAAGTGGGAAAAGATAAGGTTATTAGTGGATATGCCAAGAAAGCTATACTCTC
Organism: Selaginella moellendorffii; assembly: GCF_000143415.4. NCBI lineage: Eukaryota > Viridiplantae > Streptophyta > Lycopodiopsida > Selaginellales > Selaginellaceae > Selaginella > Selaginella moellendorffii. Next base: position 3,451,770 of record NW_003314267.1, read on the forward strand.
TATTGTTATAATATTTTATAAGACACAAAGCTCATTAACAAGTGACCTTTGAAATGATGGAACTTTATTGAAGTCATGAGTTTAATAGTTCCTAAAGTACTCAAGTTGAGAATCTACCTAGCCTCTCACTGTGCAAAAAGTGCAACCCCTTTCTCATCTTAGTATCTAAATGCATCCAAATTTCTCCCATCAACATCATAAACTTGTGTTTGGATTTGTCAACTTTGATGGTGCTCACTTACTTTATAATGAACTTCTAGACTTTAGCCATAACAGCCATTTCTAGATCTCAGTATAGATTTTTAACAGTGCTACTATGTTCTAACCTCAACAACTTAATTTGTTGCAAATTCTTTAGCTCATTTTAAGTTTATATGGTTCCTTATTTTGGGCCACTATATCTAAGAAGATTAACAAGTGCTTTGTTCAAGCTTAATTTAAAATCAGGAATCATGACAAAGGCCCTTTAACTTTTGAGACCCTCAAAAATTAGACTATTGCAGTTGTTGGATGAAAAAGAAAAACAAGAATAGATCTTCTTAGTTGTTTTAAGAACACTTGCACTCCACTATATCTTTTTGGTTTGCTTTAAGGGAGTGTACAGAAAATATGTAGAATATTCAAGCATATTCTAGGATATTTTTTAATCTAATAATTGTGATTTTCTCATTTTAAAATTTTTATTGGTTTAACATAATAATCATTAATATAAACCAAATAAGTAAATTTCAAGGAGAGTTACAATAAATTATTAAGGAGGGTAACATACAGGCCTCCACAACCAGCCTCTATCTCAAGAAAACATCTTATTAAAAACTGGTTAAGCTTCTTGATGATTATGTTAACTCAATCCAGCATCCTAAGTGCTAGAGCACACACTCATATAAGTCACCTTGTCAGGTCTCAAGTGCACCTTTGGTAAATCTAAATTGCATCTTTACCTCAATTATTATTTATATAGGCTAAGAGCATTTTTTTCTAGAACACCATATCCTGAGAGCTTTGTCAATAGCATCAAAAACTTCTATAGTGTCCATACATTGTTATCATTGCATTGACAACAAGCTAATGCAATGGAGCTTCTCATTAGAGGTTTTTGACACTATTGATGTGGTGTTGTGGAATTGTATGCTTTTGTAAATAACCAAAGATGATAACTCAAACAATGATTTAAATATAAAGGGAAAGGCCCATGAATGAGAGTGCACCCCCTTTTTCAATCGATTAAGGATTTGGGATATTTAAGGTTAAGTGTCCTTGGGTTTTAGTATACTAAACTTATTAGCTTCCCAAGACCAAAACACCATAGGCTGAGAGATATAAAGTCCTGCTTGTATGATTTACTTAAAGCAAACACAGTGATTGCTATATATGGACAAATAAGGAAGGTGATGGGGAAAGTTTAATTGACAAATATACAAAGGCTCTTTTACTTTCCAGCTAAGAAGTAGGGTGGCTGTTGTGTTCTTGTTATTGATTTTGAGTTTTTGCCTTTGCAGAATATACCCACTAAATTATCTTGAAAAGATTGAAGACCATAACAGTTATTCTTATATTTTAGAGATTAACAGTCACTCTTCAAAACTTGCAAAGGAATTCCTCTTGGCCCCTCAAAAAATCCTACAAGCCTACTCAATTTCATATAGAGTTTGGATAGTCTTGTCCAAGTTTACCCTATAGCTAATAGCTTATCATGGACTAGAACCACAAGTAGTTAGGATTTTCACCATGGCCTTAGTAGCAAAGTGGCAAAAAGCCTTTTAGATATTGCCATAAAGAGCATGAGGCCTAGCCATGGTACTCTAGCTATATGTAGCCCATTATTGCTACCCCTACACTGCACATTGTTCCTCACACAGCCTCTCTAAATCACTACAAGAGCCCAAGGTAGTAAATGGAAGTTAGGATTGGTGTTAGGATCTTAGCTCATGAGTCCTAGACTAGCAAGTCTTAGCTCATGAAGCCTAAAACATGAAAGATTTGACATGTATAAGAAGCAATTGGAAGTGGGTAGAGCATTATACAAGAGCTAAGAGTTATCTTCTAGGATTCAAAAACCCATTTGAGGAATAAGATCTTCTAGGATTCCTTTGATCTAGCAATAATGAAGAATCCCAAATGCTGGGTGATATTAATTGGAAGCCTATTGAGCATGCTAAATTGTGAGTTAAATAAGCTAAATTATGTAAGCTTTATTTTGAATAATGAAGTTTTGGTAATGAATTTTTGGATTGATAACATCTAAATATCTAAATGATTTTTTTTCCATTGAATTGTTGCTCTTTTAGCCTTTCTCATTAATTTTTTAAGCCACTTGAACTCATAAATATTTAATGAGCATTCATCCATTAGTCAAAATAGAGACTATTGAACAATGTGACTGCATACAAGTAGTACAATAACATTGTTATAATTCTTGTTATTGTTTACTTGAAAAGTACAAAGTGGATCATTTGGTGTTGGTTTGTTTTTCTAATCTTAAGGTATGTGGGTTATAATGCACATAGTTTTGATTTTATACTCTATAATAAATTATTATAGGATAACCATGAAGTAGAACTTATCCTTAGATACACAAAACTTGAGTTTTAGGATTTAGGCTACTAAATGAAAGAATAAAGCCAAATTGCTAAGTGTATAGCCAAGAAGTGAAAGAATAAAAACACAAAGTGATATTATAACAATCTTAGAACACTTAGAATGTGAAATAGAGATAAAATAAATTTAGTGTTATTTTAGCTTACAAATGGCCTAACATAAGGATATGGGAACTTTAGGTACTTGTAAGCCCTAAATTTTCCTTTTCTAATTTTTTAGTTTACCTTGTAAGTTCTCTTGTTAAGGTTTATATTATTGTACCTTCTACTTAGGTTTATGTCACAAAAGTAACTATAGGTATCAAAAATTACTTATGTGCAAGTCCTTTTAAATATTCTTCTTTTACTGCCACAACAGCAAAGGGTCAGTAGTGCTAGACCCTTTATTAGTCCCTTTTATACTAACTAGGCATTTCAACTGTACTTAGACCAGACAAGTATAAGGATGGAATTCTTATTGGCCATCCAAGGTGGGACACATGAAGCCCATAAGTTGACATGGATCTTTTTTTATATTGGATTTTGAAGGTAATTAAAAAAAAGTGTTAGTGCAATATGGATATCCAAAGATATGATTTATATTATTGAGTCTTGGGCGTGTAAGCGACTAATTTTTTTATTCTACTTTAGTTACTTAATCACACCTTCGACCACTTAGAGGAGTCTCACTCACAACCTCCATAGGTCTTATTTCGGACTTGGGGACTTGTTAGCCCCATGAATAGCATTTATGCCACTTAGCCTTTACATTTGGTCTAAGTGCTCTATGTGTCCAATCCCATGACTGACACACAAAGGTACCACTAACATATCGGCCTGTTACGCTAAGGCCATGCCCATTCACCCTTGTCACATCGGTAATCAAAGACCACTTACATCACAATCCTGTCTCTCAACGACTATGCCATCTGTCCATGAGTGGTCATCCTTTGACCACACCTTAGCACCTTTAGGATGCCTAAAGACATGGGGAACACCCTTCCCCAATATCCCTTCTTCCATCCCCACCAAATCCCTCTCCATCCACGGTCGTGCTTGTTAACATTGCCACTGGGTCAAGGCCCAAATGCCCAACCATTAAGTCCCATTGACCTTTAGGACTTTCTCACCATATGATCACTATACTAGAAGATTACTCCTCTTCCTTTCCATAATCTGGGATTTTGGGATGACATTTTGAAATATTATAGCCTTATGCAAGCCTAGTGGGTACTCTCCTTAGCTTCTGCTTTTAAGTGCCTTAGCCATGTGGCAAAGCAAGGTTTCGATAAGCCACACAAGATATCCAAGTAGGTAGTGCCACCCACGCTTGGATTGGGAGTATCAACCATTCGATCTCCCAAGAGAGTTAGAGCCATCACTTGAACGCTTCACTAAACTACCCTGCTTGTCTATCTATATTCACTTTATCCTTGGACTCCTTAGTGGATATATCATCACCCAACACATGGGTATAACCTTCCTTGGTCATATTGGCTTTTCTGGCCAAATTGGCTCCACAGAGTCCTCCCTCTACTATACTTTTGGAGCTTACCAAACCCCCCAGGGTTTGGGAGATGATCCCCTTGGGCTTTTACCCTTGGACTCGGACACAAACTTGGACTTAGACTTGGTCTTGGACTCGGTCTCAGTCTTGGTCTCAGTTTTGATCTTGATCTTTGTCTTGGTCTTGGTCTCAGTCTCAGCCTTGACCATGGACTCCATCTTAGGTCCATTTCAGACTCGATCTCAAACCCCATCTTGGGTCCATCTCGGACTCCATCTCAGATCCATTTCGGATCCATATTGGACTCCATATCAAACTCCTTCTCGGGTTCATATCAAACACTATCTCGGACTTCATCTTGGACTCCATCTTAGACTCCATCTCGAGTCCATATCAGGTCCATCTCAGGTCTATATTAGATTCCATCTCAGACTCCATTTCGGACTCCATCTTGGACTCTATCTCAGACTCTTTCTCGGGTCTCATCTTAGACTTGTTCTTGACACTTCCATGTTTCATGACACTTGCCATGTATTAGTCCTTCTTGTATCCCTTTTTAGAGACTCATTCACCAATTACTTCATACTCATTCCTTAGGCACTTTATTTGGAGTTCTACTCCCACTCTCAACTTTCCAAGTTAGCATTTTTGGTCCAAACATGTTACACTTGTTGAATTTCCACTTCAACCATTACCATGTGGCACATTTTCAGCTCCACTTTGGGGCTCAAGGATTTGTGTCTCACAACTCCACCACCCATAGATGAAGTTTAATGTCTTCATCGAATGATAAATCATTTTATAAAGTAACCCTATCATGGATTACCATTTTCCTTAGCACTAAGCCAATATTTGTCAATGGTTCAACACCAAAGGCTCACCATGCCTTTCCCCTCTAAAGAGTATGGTGTCCCCAACTTAAACTCATTAGACCACTTGTGGTGGTTCTCTCCCTTTATTTGGTTTAGTTATCGCTAAACCTGTTAAAGACCCCTTCTCTATCTTAATTCAACTGCTTATTCCCGAGTAATCTTAGCTTCTATCAACATAACCATCACACTTTGGAATTTTTAATTTTGACTTCTTGAAGTCAATTTCTTAGGTATCTCTAATACCTTGTATTACATATGTTGTGCAAATTCCACTTTCCCATCCTAGGAAGTTTTTTACTTGAGGGCATCATCATCCTCTCTTTTATTTCATACCACTCTAGACACTAAGTTCTATTTATCCATAATTTGTCGTAGGGCTATCCACGGCCTTATCGTTTAGCTATTTTGCTAT
>NW_003314267.1:3460386-3492361 GCF_000143415.4 Selaginella moellendorffii
AGCCCCCGGGACAAAGCAAGAGAATGAGCCGGTACCTCTATAGCTTATCTTGGCCACTAGTCTTTTGCTCCTATCCTTTGATCGTTGCACCAAACAATATAGGATCATTGCCTTCATCCTCGAGGTTGTAAGCGACTAAATTTTCCATTTTACTTTAGTCACTTAACCACACCTCCGACCACTTGGAGGAGTCTCATTCACAACCTCCATAAGTCCAATTCAAGACTTGGGACTTGTTAGCCCCAAGAATGGCATCCATGCCACCCAACCTTTGCACCTGGTCCAAGTGCTCCATGTGTCTGATCCCATGATCGACACTCAAAGGTACCACCTACATAACAGCCTATTACGCTAAGGCCATGCCCAATCACCTTTGCCGCACTAGTAGTCCAATACCACTTGCATCACAGTCTTGTCTCTCCAAGACTGGGCCAACCATTCGTGAGTGGTCATCCCAAATCTACTCCTTAGCATCCTTAGGATGCCCACCGACAAGGGGAATAGCCTTCCCCAATATCCCTCTTTCAATCCCCACCAAATCCCTTCCTACCCATGGCCATGTTCCCCAACACTGCCATTGGGTCAAGGCCCACAAGCTTGACTACTAAGTCCCAATGTCCTCTGGGACTTCCTCACCATGTGACTGTATCTTTAGTCACTATGCCAGAGGTTTGCTCCTCTTCTTTTCCACAGTTTGGGACTTTGGGGCAACATTTCGGAACACTGTGGCCTTACGCGAGCCATTGGGGTACTCTCCCCGCCTTCTGTCTTTGGGTGCTCTAGCCATGGGCTTAGAGCGAGGTTTTGTTGAGCCACACCAGGTATCCAAGTAGGTAGTGCCCACACTTAGACTGGGAGCATTGACCATTTGATCTCCCGGGGGAACTAGAGCCGGCTTTTGAACACTTCACCAAGCTACCCTGCTTGTCTGTCCGTATTCACTATAGTCTTGGACTTCTCAGTGGTCATCCCATCACCCAACAGCTGGGTATGGCTTTCTTGGGCCAAACTAGCCTTTTCTGGCCAAACTGGCTCCACTGGGCTCCAACCCCCACACTCTCCCTACTATACTTTTGGAACCTCACACAGGCCCCCCCCCCCCCCCCCCCCTGGGGGAAGATCGCTTTGGGTTTTCACCCAACAGCTTGGATTAATATTCGGCCTTGGACTCAGACTCGGACTTGGACTCGGACTCAGTCTTGGACTCAGACTCGGACTCGGTCTCTCGTGTCATCTCGGACTCCATCTCGGGCCCATCTCGGACTCCACCTTGAGTCCATCTCAGACTCCATTTCGGATTCCATCTTGGGTCCATCTCGGGTCCATCTCGGACTCCATCTCGTGTCCATCTCGGATCTGTCTCAGACTCCATCTCGGGTCCATCTCAGATCCATCTCGGACTCTTCCACGTGTCATGTGTTGGTCCTCTTGTGTCCCTTTTCTAGAGACTCACTTATTGCTCACTTCGTGCTTGTTCCTTGAGCCCTTCGTTGGGAGTTTCACTCCTGCTCTCGACCTTTCAAGTCGAAGCTTTTAGTCTAAACGTGTTATGTTCGTTTGGCTTTCACTTTGGCCACTACCACATGGCACCCTTTTGGCTCCACTTTGGGGCCTAGGGGTTTTGTGTCTCACAGAGGTATTCTTTCGGTTCCATAGTAAAGGCTTTGCTTTGCCAAGTCTAGGGGTGTTCACCTTTAGTAAGTCTCCCCAATATTTTCTGGTATGGGCTCTATCTATGGCCCAACCTTACAACCCACTCATAGGTCCTTTTTTAGAGACTATTTTCTTGACTCACAATACCATTGCATTGTCGTAGTTCATTTTCCTTATGCGTCCTTTTCATTTGGTCACTTTGATCAAGTCACACCATTACCAATAGTTTAAATCAACATTTTGAACTAGGAACCTTATTCTTTAACCTTAGAAAGACCTTAACCTTAGGAGGACCTTATCCTTGCTTAGCCATAAAATCACCTAGTGATCTAACTTTGACACCTTAATAAGTTTCTCAATAAGTTCTAGGCCTTCCAAACCTTTAAGTTGTTGACCATGACTCTGGGGGTAACCCCCACACTTGGCAGTGTGCCCAAGCCAGCCCTTCCGGCCAAGGGTCCATAGCAACTGAGATTGGGTGTCCCAATCTTATTCACCACGTCCTTGGTGCCACTTGCACCAAAGTGTTCAAGTTAGATATATCAAATTTTCACACTAAATAATTTAATTGTATGTCATGACTCCCCTGCTTGGCGATATGCCTAAGCTAGTCTCCTTACTGAGAGTATATGACCACTGAAAAATAAGTGTCCTCATATTCTAAACCATCACCACGCCCTAGTGACTTGGGACTCGAACCCAAGCACTAGAGGGTTGGGACTCGAACCCAACCTCCGTATAAGCATATATGGACAGCATCACCATCACCTAGGATGCCTAGTATGATTCCCCATGCTAGTGCACCAACTTATACCTAAAGCATGCTATAGATCATAGTTTAGGAACCTAGTTCATTTGAACTTCCAAGTCTTCTCACTTGACAAGTCTCAATACCTTATGGTTGGGTGGATTGTGTGTGCTTGGGAAAAATTTGGAAAACATTGCAAAGTATGATCATGCATGGACTCCTCTATATTTGGCTTTATATGTCACCCCTTTTGAAGTTAACACCTTCAACTAGGGCTTTTGTCCCCCCGACTTGCCAATCTTGCTTAGTAAGTCATCCGACCAATGTAACATAGTTTCATGCATAAGCATGAAAGTCTTTAACCATTGATTTTCATTGAAAGCCATTTCTTTGAACACTAAGGAATTAGTTCTCTAATTTTGATAGCCTCACTTTATAGCAAACTTCAAGACTATGTTTCTGCTATACCATTCTAATTTTACACAATTCTATTAATCATTTACACTTGCCTTTCTAGATATCAACCTACCCATAATTGTCTTTGGGAACATTGAAGGGATTTTATCTTTTAGTTTGCTAAAGCCTCTCCTTTCACAAACTTTTTAATTGCTATATGATCTAATATGGATAATTTTATACTTTAGATTCTCCATGGCATCACAATTGTTAATAGCAACACCTTTGAGCACCCATTTGATCCTCCACTCCCAATTTGTATAACCACTTTTAATTATACCCTTTGATTACTATAGTTGGTTTCATACGTTTCCTTCAGTTATTCTCCTCCAGGCTAGAAAGATAGCTTTGCACTTTTTACCATGTCTTAGCAAGTATTCTTAAGGATAAACCTACTTAATAGTTTAAGAAGTGGTTCCTTAATTTGGATATACTCACATTGTAATCCCACACACTAGGATTAATGTTGCTATTTATGATCTTTTACATGTCCGTCACTAACCTTGCTAAAATCCCTTTTGCTTTTGTCCAATTCGAATAGATAGACTTCTTTCGTCTCTACAACCTTGGACATTGAATAATACTTTCTATCCATTATTCGTTAGGGACTTAGTCCCTTGAGTTTTATCTAATGCCTTCATGATATTAAACACCATTTCCTAGTGTTTTAGAGTGTTTAGGTGTTCTAATGATGGCATTTTTTGACAATAAGAATTTCCTTTTATAACATTGACTTACTATATTGCAACATAAGTAATTTATCCCTGCATAGGATATATTTAACCTTTTTATCCCAATAAAAAATCTTGGGAAGTTAATTTCTACCAATCTAATCAATTATGCCACATATTTTGCTTAAATGCCTTATAGTCATCAAGTCCTGCAATTCATTGCTAGTGCTTTTGCATCTTCATCATTATTTGGGTTCACACACTCAAATTGCATGTCTCCCACTTTATGCTATACCAATCCCATTTCTATTAAAATTCTTTCGGCAAAGGGTTCTCATGAACCAATCAATTTCACTTTAAGGCCTCATCCCTTGAAACACTTGGGGTCTTCACCCCATCAGTTCTATGAGCTTACTTTCATGACACTTTCCATTTGTGTCTAGGTTTTTGCCAAAACCAAAACAGTCATTTCTCATGCCAATTATTAATTAATATTGCACTATAGTGTTCACACACAATTTTGTGCCAAAGTTGTTTTCTTATAGGAACACCATATCTCATTGAAATGTTGGTTATATGAGCATGATGTTCAATATCTAGGCATATTATTGGATAATAAAGATTTGTGTTGAAGTGAACTTTTGTAAAGTTTTAGGTAAAAGGAAGTTGATTGAGTCTTAAGAATTTATATTTCTAGACAAAGAGTTATTCTTTGTCTAGGATGGAAAATTCTCCACAAATTTTCATAGACTTTTCTAATGGTTAATTTGTTAATTATTTTACTCGAAAACCATTCCTTTTTCGTAAGTCATTGCAAATTAGTAAAGGGGTTTGAGTTGACTTTGGTTAACTTAAACTTGAGTAAGCAGTTTATAAGATGTGGCCCAAAAGGGATTCTAATTTTTTAGGTTAAGGCAATTGAGTTTGATAGAGTCTAGAGTAAAAGTGGCTATTGCTTTTCTAGAAAGGTGACTCTTGTGCTTTTCTTTTGTAGCATTATACTTGATGGTAGGTTATACCTTGCATTGAATTAGACTCTATGAGAGTAGTGAGTTCTCACTAATTTGACTTAATTATGGTGGTTCTGTGTCTTGGTGAGGGATAGTGATGTCCAACTTAATTATTTACGATGGAGATGTTAATATCTATATTATATCTTTATTTATTAAGAGGTTATACACCATATGAGTCCATCTTATGGTTTTCACTTTAGTTTCAAGTGTTAATCATGCATAGCTAGCTTTTTCAATTATGCTCAGAGCTGTCAACTAAACATGTTAGTGAGCTTATCATGGTTTGATTGGATTCAGGTAGTCATTTTGTTCGTACTTATCTATATTCCTATATGTTGTGTGTGGAGTGTTACTTTTCCATTGTACAAGTATATGACATGATGATGTGAGTTTGGTGTTAGATTTTATGAAAGTTAGTTGAAGAGTGATTGTTAATTGCTTTGGGACTTATGATTACTTATAGACTTCTTTGAAGACTATTGACACTTTACTCAGCTTGATGATGATTTAGTAGTGATGGGCTCACTACCAAATAGTGTTGTGAAGGATCATGTTATTGATCTTGCATGGTTTCTCTATATTAGCATTTTGATTTAATCTTTATCAATATTATTTAGTTATATTTAGTTTTTGGTGTTAGATTGTTTTGATGTGGTGATCACTCCTTAATGAAGTGTTATTTGTAGCTAAGTTTTGCTAAAAGATTGGTCTCAAATACTAAATTTAGTATTTTCAACTTTGGTTAGCTTGGTTGTTAAAGAGTATTGAGTGGTGACTTACTCTTGCTTTCTTTTAGTTTTGTTTTGGTGTTAATGGCATTGAAGTGATGCCTTGATATTAATATTATTAAAGTTGAGATTGAATGAGATGAGATATCATTTTGTTTTGCTAGTTTTAATAAAAATATATTGATAGTTTGGCTATACCTTTATATTATTGACATTTGTGCACTTGCTAGTTTGCAACTATGTTAATATTCAAATGAATTGAGTGGCAAGTTAAGTTAACTATATTTTAGAAAAGGTTTTTTAATAAAGGTTAAACTTTGGCTTTTCCTTAGAAAGTGATCTAATCATGAACTATCTTGGCTTTGCAAGTAGAAAAGCTGGTGGTTGGTATTAAATTTATTAGTTTCTTGTGGATTTAAGTTGGGATATATCAATCATTAATGATTCTTTTTATGCTTGTTATGAAGTGAGTTACATTTCGCTATAAACAGTGGATTCATAAAGGATCAATCTTAGTCACTTGTTGACCATAATTTTGTTGTATTTAGCTTTTGAATTGATATAAAAATACTCATTATTAACTTGTCTTTATAAAGTTTAGCATATGAATGTATTGAACAAAATATTGTGGATTGTACCATGATTTCTTCTTTGGCATTGAAGTTGGTTTATGTGATCATTTTTAAGGGAGATTTGGCTATAAGCTTCTTCAAGCTTCTGGCTATTTGAGTTTCATGTTCATTATTCCATTTATTTAAGAGTTGTTGGGGAAGGCATATTTGCTTATTAGCTTCGATGTTGAAGTTAGTGTTTGCATTTGGTAATCATTAGTGATGATTGATTGTCATCTAGAATAGTTGATTATCTTTATCAAAAGTTTTACTTAATTATTGTTGATGTTGAATGATTTACTATTCTTTGGGATGGTGGATTATTTATTTGATAATGATTATGCGTCTCTCTATTAATGGGATGATTGATGATTTTTCATGATAGTTAGTTGTTTTCTTTAATAGCTTTTGGCTTTTCTTATTATTACATAATCTATGATTCACTTTAAATTGGTTTATTGGATTTGAGATGTTGGTAAAGATGTTACCAATGCTTTTTTGACTAACTTTGGTTCCTTAGTATTGTTGATAGGAATCTATTTAGATTGGCTAGTGCAACTATTAGCATGAATGAATGTTTATTCACCCTTGCAATATTTATTCTATTCTATTGATTGTTGTTATGGTTAATTCTAATAGATTTAGATATTATTTCCTTTAGATGATACATTCATGAGCATTTTGTTTGTTCAGTTAATGATACTTTATGTTTTTTAAATTGTCTTTCGTAAATTGTTTAGCATGGTATTTACAATATTTAATAGTTAAACTTTAGGGGTGGGGTATCTATATCTTAGCTAGTACCCATAGATACGCCACCAATTAAGCTTTAGCTGATGGGGTATCTATATCCTCACATTAGACCATTGGTATGCTACAATAACGCTAGACTCTATATGGCTTTGTTTTACATGCTGGTTCTAACATTAGGATGTTGGATGCTCTAGGACTATTCCAAGTTGTTGTGCTTCTCCTTTCACTCTTTATGCTATACACTTAAAAGTTACACTGCGCTTCTATCCCTTCACTCTTTAGGCTGTACACTCAAGAGTCACTCTATGTTTCTATCCCTTCACTCTTTAGGTAGTATACTCAAAAGTCATTTTATGCTTCTATCCTTTTATTTCGTGAGTTGTATATTTAGGAGTTGTTTCAGGCTTTGCTTCTTTCACTCCTTGGCTCTATGCTCAGGAGTTTGGCTTTATCCCTTTGTTTAGTGGCCTAACACCCTAAAATTTGGGTTAAACAGCTAAGTACACCAAGCCTCAAGGTTTTTGATTATCTTGTGGTATAACAAGACTTATTCATAAGACCTTTTAAATCCCAAGCATTGGGTACATCTCTTATTTTAGCACATTAGGAGGAAATACTATGAGCTCACAGCCTAGTATTTATACCTCAACTCCCCACTTCCATCCCAAAGGGAAGGCCCAAGCCCCTAGGAAGGGGTGATGGTACTTAAGTAGGGCACCATTTCATTTGAGTCAAGAGTATTGTAGTTGGTTTCCCTTCTCATTCAAGACTATTAACGCGTAATTGATTTATTTTTTAGGAGTAGGAGTTACTCTTGAGCATTTCCTCAAGGAGCCTCTTTAACACTCCTCAAGCCCATGTTTACTTTCATTTAAGGCTACTAACCCCCAATCTTAACCCTCAACTTGGTTTGGAAGAATTATTGGAGAGTTCTTTCAAGACTAGGTCCTTAGCCTCATTATCCTTACTATAGTTTTGGAACCCTTTGCGACTAGTTGCCTCACATAGAATAGCTAATCTACATAAAAGAAGGATTAATAGATTCAGTCCGGAAATGGAGGTGTTGATTCCCCTTAATTCAAGTTAATAAGGACATTGACATCTCTAAAAAGGGGGCAAATGTAGAATATATAATTATGGGATGAAATTTGGATATATTATCACTATGAATCTTTAGAACTTTGAGGGATAAATAGAGATAAAATAGTCAATAAAGGTTCTTTCATAAAGCAACTACCTTTTTTCCAATTGATTTAAGATGAGAGAGATAGGGGAGAAAGATAATATAAGTTGCCATATGGGTGCCAGTGTTATTTGTGAAAAAGAAAAATGACTCTATGCATATATGCATAGACTATTGGTTGTTTAACAAGTATACAAAAAAGAACAAATATGCTTTATTTTGTTAAAGTGGGACTTATTCAGTAAAGTGGGACATTAATTAGCATGTGTCCACATGCCATTTCCTAGTACTTAATTAATATTTATTAATATTTCTATCAGTTTTTTAATTTATTTTTTTATATTTCACAATATTATAACACAAAATCATATGAAAAGTTTTTAATTTATAAATTATAAAGCTAAAACTTCAATTTTTTATTGTTGTTATAAAAATGGCATGTGGCCACACACCATAAGTGGGATAATGAAAAGTTCCACTTTAACGAAATAAAGCATAAATACTCTTTTTACCAAGGATTGAGGACTTATTCTATAGGTTGGGAAAGGCAAAATATGTTTTGGGATTTGATCTAAAGTTTGGATATTACCAAATCAAAGTAGTAAAGGAAAAATGTCAAAAAAACAATTTGTCAAATGAGGTATGAGAGTTTTGAGTTTTTAGTGATACCCTTTAAGTTGTCTAATGCACTGGTAACAATCTCGACACTAATGAACCATATCTTTGTATGATCTTTTTGTGGTAGTCTACATTAATGACATTTTTATCTATATCAAAATGCTAGAGGAATATGTTGAACACCTAATGAATATGTTTGAGAAACTAAAGGAACATAAATTATATTCTAAAGAAAGTAAATGTGATTTCGCTCAATAAGAGGTAAAGTTTCTCAGATATATAATGGGCAAGGACAGGCTTAAAGTGGATCTTGAGAAGGTTTAAGAAATCCAAGAATGGGAAAAACCATCAAGTATACATAAATTAAAGGCATTTTTATGGTTATACAACTAATATCGAAAGTTCATCAAACACTATTTAAGAGTAACTCTACCTTTAACAAATTAAATGGGAAAAGAGAAGATTGTATAGTGGCATTTGTCCACCTCAAAGGGGAATTAAGGAAGGCTCTTATGTTGGCATTATCAAATTTTGGTAAGGACTTCGAAGTAGAAATAGACACCTCAAATTTTGCATTAAACGTAGTTTTGAAGTAAAAGAATTACCCAATAGTGTTTTTCTTGAAGAAGTTAGATAAGGCTCAATAAATGTGGCCTGCCATGAAAAAGAACTATTTGTGGTGATCAAGATGATCAAGGAATGGCAATATTACCTTATGAAGCACTTCAAGGTATATATCGATAATGTGGCAATGAAACACTTTTTGTCAAACCTTGACTTCCAAGGAAAATAGGGTTGGTGGGCCAATGCTTTGGCTAAGCTCAATTGCGAGATTTTGTATAAATCTGTTAAAAGCTTGATGCTTTAAATCAAAAAGCAAGCTTGAAGTTGGCAATATCTAATGCAACAATAACTTTTTAGGATGATGTATGGACAATGTATGAGGATGATAGTTTAGCACAATAAGTGTTGCTAAGGAATGAAAATGTGTGCGATGCTCACCAAAAGTGAGTTACATAGAGAAGAGAAAATTGATTATGTGAAATATGACAAACTCATTTATTATAAGCAAACAAGGGTGTATGTCCCAAAAGGGGAACTAATGAAGATGGAGAAGAATGTTATGATAAACTTTTTGTAAGACACAACAAAGTGCCCAAGACAATAGATTTACTTAAGAAAAAGCATCACTAGCTAAACATGACTAGGACATTTAAAACTATGTAAAGATATGCCCACTGTATCAGCAAGTAAAGGCTATGACCAAAGCTAGTGGGGGCTTGTTACAAAGCCTTTTAATCCTCGATTGTCCATGAAAATGTCTTACAATAAACTTTATTAAAGGACTCCCCTCAAATGAAGGGTTTGATGTGATATTCATGGTGGTAGATTGGCTTTCTAAAATGGCACTTTTCATACCCATTACAATGGAAGTGGATTCGAAAGGTGTGGCGAAACTATTCTTTAAACAAGTGGTTCAAGTGCGAGGAAGGCTAAAAGAAATCATTTCAAATCAAGATAAATTTTTTACTAGTAATCTCTAAAGAACTCTCCTAGAGTAGAATCACACTAAGCTACAATTCAATATAGCCTATCACCCACAGACATGTAATAAGTAGCAAGTTAAATATAATAGTAATAACATTTCTTGACAAATGGGCAAACAGAAAGGGTAAATAGGTAGATAGAGGATTATTTGTGATGTTATGTCTTTAGAGGTTAGATTAATTGGGTAAGTCATTTGTGACTTTGAGAAATGTGTTATAACAATTTACCACATTCAAGTATTGGGGTGAGTCCATAGGAAGTTATTAATAAGCAAGTTATTGAAGGTCCCATAGAACTTGGTGTGGCTAGTACCATGGAGAGTTACCTGCAATGGAGGAATTTATAGCAGAAAAACTCAACATTTGGAATTTGGTGAGGGATTCTTTAGAACAAGGTCAACAAAGGCAAATTAAATATATGAACCAAAAGTGCAGAGATATGGGTTCTAACTTGGGGAGAAGGTCTAGAACACAAAAAGTTACCAAATGAGTCCATTAGAAATTGACCCAAAAGTAAAGTGTATATATTTTTAGAACAAAGTGATCTTAAGTTTTTTTAAAATATTTATAAAACCCTATGAAATTAAGGCTCAAATTAGTAATGTGGCTTACTTTCTTGGGAGATGGGGAGGATGCACCTTATGCTCTACGTGAATTTACTCAAGCCAGACTTTGGGGACCCTTTTTGCAAAGACCAAGTGAGACTTTTATTCGAGGTTATTTAAGAGGAAAAGAAATATGAAGTTGAGGCCATCATTAATGTGCATAATAGCAAGCAACAAAGATGTGAGGTGAAAGAGTTCCATGTGAAGCAAAAAGGGTTTCCACCCTACAAAGCAACATAAGAACTAGAAAAAAAAACCTAACAAATGCTCAAGATCTAATAGAGGAATTTTTACAAAGTAGAATTTTATATATTTATGAAAAATTCAATTAAAGTATCCATTTATGAAATTGAGGAATGTCCTATATTGAAAGCCAAAAGTAAGTTAATTAGTATTAGGTCAATTAGGCATAGAGAGCTACAACCAACTCCCCAAAAGGATGTCAAATCCATAAACATATTCCATGAAGTTTGGGTTCAAATCCCAACCAACCCTCTACTAGGGTGAGGTGAAGTGAAGGGTATATATAGACTTCTAGTAGAGGAGGCTAACTTAGGCACACCACTAAATGGGAAGCCATGGTTAATAAGTTATAAGATTGAATAGATATATTCAATGTGGTGTCAAATTTCTTCTATAAATAATAGAGTTGTAAAGAACCATTTCCCTAAGGTGCTGTAAGTTAAAGGATCCCTGAAATCATAACCAAAATGATAAAGAGTTTATCGGACGAGATTGAGTTTGAGTTTGAGTAAAAGACTAAGTCTGAGATATGAGATTGGGTCCGAAACCAAGTTCAAGTGTAAGATCGAGTTCAAGTCCAAATATTAATATAGGTTCTGGGGTGAAAGCCCAAAACAATCATCCCCCTGAGGGGGTGGGGGCTGTGAGGGGTTCCAAAAGTATAATAGGGATAATGAAGTTAAAGATCTAGTCTTGAACGAACACTTCAGTGGTGCTTCCAAATTAAGTTGGGGAAAAGATTAAGGGTTAATAACCTTGGGTGGGAGTGAGCATAGGCTTGAGGAGTGCTAGAAAGGCTTTTCAAGTGCTCAAGAGTAACTCTTGCTCTTGGAAGGGAAATTGTTTATGGTGCTCCCGACTCAAGTTTTAGTGGTGTCCCACTTGAGTATTATTAAGCTTATTGGTTTTTGCCCTTCCTAAGGGCTTGAGCCTTCCCTTCAAGATGGAGGTGGGGAATTGACATACCTATATTAAGTCATTAAGCTATAGTGTTTCCCTTTGGTGTCCCAGACTAAGAGATACACCCAAAGCTTGGGATTTAGAGGGTTCTATGAACAAACCTCGTGTACCATGGGATATTAAGAACTTGGAGGTTTGGTGTACTTAGTTATTATTTGTGCCTATAGGGAGTGTAGCTGAACTTGAAATTCAATTTAATCTGGGGAGGGGGATTAAGAGAGAGTTTAGGAACCTATGAAGAGTTGGTTGATACTTTGTTACTCGTGTAATAAATATCTAAACCTAAGTAGGATTAAGTTGGAGTTAGTACGATATGGGAACCTTGGCAAGGGAACTTAAGGCAAAGGTGGTCGGATAGATGAGATAAATTAACAAATTGATAAAGGAAATTTTAGCTTACAACATGATGATGTTTTATATACTTATATAAAATAGGAGAGTCATAGTAAGCATGAAGGAAGAATGGAATGAAAACCAAAGGAAAAAGCACTATTAGAAATAAAAGATTATCCAAATTAATCCTTACAAAATAATGAAAATTGTCATTAAGTTAATATTGAGAATGTAAATGCATGAAATACAAAGTTCTTAAATCTATTATAAAGCCCACAGATCGGCACCTCAACCCATCCACTAACTCTAGAATAATAAGCTTCTAAGGAGGGAGAGGATTTTGATATAGAGTATTAGCATAGTTTATTGACCTCCTAGGGTGAAGAATAATCTTAACATCATAGATTTAAATTTTCAAGGCCTATTGAGGAGTACAACTAACTAAGTTTTTTCACTTTAATAATGAAGTGATTGTAATATGATCACCTTGTCTAAGAACTATGCAAGTAAGCATGTAACTTCTCAAAACCCCAAACCCCTACTAAACAGTGTAGACCACTCTTAAGCTTATAAGATAAAAAGTTCAACTCACAAGCTAAGCTTAATTTTTAATTGTAGTTTAATAAATTTTATTAATTAAGGTTTATGGGAAACTTAACTGTAACTTATAATTTAACATCTCTCTGCACTTTATATAAGTAAAGCTTTTAAAGGATTCAAGAACTTAAATATTTACTACATACCATAATAAGTAGGTTTGTCATAACTTTAAATAAAATAAGATTTATTTATAAACAATCTACTTTATTTAGAAAAGTAATCTTGAATACTATATGTTCTTTATCGTTTGCTCTGGATTAGTCTTTTGGGTTTAAGATATCGATAAGCTATTGCTAACACTTACTTGAGCAACTTTGGTTCTTTCGTATTGTTGACTGGGATTTATTTAGATTGGCTAGTGTGATAGTTGGCATTAACAAATATTTATTGGTCTTGTATCATTTATTCTATTTTGTTTATTATTACTACAATTGGTTCTAATAGATTAGATATTATTTCCTTTAGGTGATACATTTGTGAGCATCTTTTTTGCTAGTCAATGATAGTTTATATTTTTTGAGTAAGTTGTTTGGCATGTTATCTATAATTTTTCAAAGTTAAGCTTTATCATTGAGTTTTTCTTGATAATACACTTACTATTGAATTTTGTTGGATAGTTCATCCTATGTCTTGAAACTATAATGATTGGTGGTTCCTATATTATTAGTTTATTGGATGATAACTTACTTGGAATACTTTTGTGTTCTAATCTATGCCTAATTCACTAATAGTTTAGTCTCTAAGCTATCATTGTTTTTGACTTTAATATTGTTCTTTGGGTTAGGCTAATATAGGCAAGCTAGCTTTGGCACTTAGTGTACATAGTGAAAGTCTAGTAATGGGGTAGTTACTGTCGATTAGTCACATCACCCGGCTCTTTCTCGATATTCCTTATTCACAGTGTGACTATGTAAATAACTCTTGCATATTTATAATAGTCTATTTAAACCTTAGTGATGGGTTTGGTTTTTTTGCTCAAGAGGATTAGGACCTTTGGCTTCTTTCTTTATGTCACTAGTGGGTAAAGCCATATCTCATTTATAGTCTAGGTGACATCTAAAGTAGTAAGGGTGGCTAGCTCCATTGGTCATTTCCTTGTTGGCAACAGCCGGAAGGTATCTAAGTTGTAGTGTATTTGCATTAGATAAAGAGGTTGCCTTTTAACTTATTTAAGTTGGTGCATTTTTCACAAAGTGTGAACATTGTAAACTTTTTTTGGAGTTGTTTCTTTGGTAGTGATCTAGATTAGAGTATGTATCGATGAGGACATTAGTTTTCCTTAAGGAGGGGAGAGTGTTGTGAATGTGAGTATAAGTATCGAAAGTTACTTACCAGCAAGTCCTTTCAAATATTCTTTCCTTACTACCATAACAGCAAGAGCTTGGTATTGCTAGACCCTTTTATTAGTCTTTGCTTTAAGATAGTTAAGAAATTGGTCTTCACATGTGCACTTGGTCAAAAGAGTATAAGGACAGAATTTCTAAGTGCTATTAGTCAAACATACTTAACCTGGTTAGAAAAACTCATTCATTAGCTTGCACTTGCTAATATTGAGAACCCTCGCAATATTGAGTGTGGTCCTTCAATATTCGCTAGACGATAACTTATTATGTCCACCAAGACACTCTCACTATCATGCCATGGGGTTGGGGGTTCCAAATATATAATAGAGATAGTGGGTACATGGCTGACCAACTTGAGGCATAGTCTAGTACCCTCACATTAGGCCATCAGTATGCTAAAATTAATCCATTTAACTTTGTTTTGCATGTTAGTCCAAGCATTAAGATGTTTGATGCTCTATGACTGTTTTTATGTTGTTCCATATTTTTGTCCTTTCACTCATTAGGCTAAATGCTCAAGAGTCACTCTATGCTTTAGTTTCTATGCTCCTTGGATGCAAGCTTGGGAGTTTGGCTCCATCCCTTCATTCAATGGCTTAAGGCTCTAAAATTCAAGTTTCACTTTGCTGTCCTTGGATACATGGCATGTGGAGGATTAAGGTTCCACTCCATGGTTATCCTATGGTAAACCACCATAAAGTAAAGGGTGAAAACCACATATGCTACATTATTATAGCATACATAATTTTCACCTTATACCCTATTTTCACCATATAATAACTATGGAGTAGAATCTAACCTTTATACATATTGTTAAGGGCAACAAAGTAGAACTTGAGTTTTAAGATATTAGGTGTAGTGCACCTTATCTCTCTCCCCTTAAGCCAACTGGAAAAGAGGTAATTGCTTGATGAGAGAGCCCTTAATGGCTATTTTATCCCCATTTATCCCCCAAGGTTCCAAGGATCCACGGTGACAATATATCCAAATCTCATCCCATGATCACATGTGCTACACTCACCCCCCCTTCAGAGATGTCAATGTCCTCATTGACTATTGACTAGCAACCCCAATCTACCAATCCTCCCATGATGACATGTGCTACACTCACCCCCCCTTCAGAGATGTCAATGTCCTCATTGACTATTTTCTAGCAACCCCAATCTACCAATCCTTCCATTGTGTAGATTAGCTATTCCATGTGAAGCAACTAATCATCCACCTGTACCGCAGTCCCACGGTGGATACCTTCGTCCGTGGATACTCCACACAAGAGGAAGGACGTATGCATGGATGCCCAATACGTACGATTTCAAATTTAGGGGTAGGAATATACCTTGCTCAAGGGTATATTATATTTTAGGTAGCCACTAATCAATGGGAATCGAACCCATGCCATTTTCTCCGATACCAACTGTAGCGCACCTTATCTCTCTCCCCTTAAGCCAACTGGAAAAGGGGCAATTGCTTGATGAGAGAGCCCTTAGTGGCTATTTTATCCCCATTTATCCCCTAAGGTTCCAAGGATTCACGGTGACAGTATATTCAAATCTCATCCCATGATCACATGTGCTACATTAGGCCATTGAACAAAGAGATGGAACCAAACCCCTAAATATATAGCAAAGAAGCTATAACCCATCCTATCTTCAGCCAACTGGAAAAGGGATAACTTAAAAGAGCTATTAGTGTTATTTTATCTTTATTATCTCGTAAAGTTTTAAAGATCCATGATGATAGTATATCCATTCATCTCATGATCACACATACTACCCCTTTTAGTGATGTTTCTTTGGTGGTTATATAGATTAGAGTATGTGTTAGTGAGGACGTCGATCTTCTCAAAAGGGGGATTATGTCATGAATGTGATAGTAGGTATCAAAAACTATTTATTAACAACTTCTTTTGGATATTTTTCTTTTACTATCATGACAACAAGAGATCAGTATTGCTAAACCCTTTATCAATCTTTGCCCGAGCTAGTTAAGAAACTAGTTTTCACACATGTAGGATGGATTTCCTAAGTACTATTATTCAAGTATATTTGACTTAGTTAAAAAAATACATTCATTGACTAGTGTTGAGACCCTTGTGATATTGAGTTTAGTCCCTCAATATTTGTTAGATGAAAGTTTACTATATTGACACTCCTATTAACATGCTTTATGTGTTAGTCTCGTTTTAATATTATCAACTATTTTGGAAAGTATCTATATTGTCGCAAATGTGACTTCGGGTATCAAAAGTTACCTGTCGACCAGTCCTTACGGACACTCTTTCCTTACTACCACGACGGTAGGAGGTCGGTATTGCTAGACCCTTTATCAGTCCCTCTTGTGCTAGTGGAGTTAACTGGGCATTTCGAGTGTACTTAGACCGGACGACCATAAGGACGGAATTCCTACGTGTTATTAGCTAAGCATACTTAGCCCGGTAAGGAATTCCCGTCTCGTTATGTCTTGCACTGGCTAGTGACAAGAACCCTTGCGTATTGAGATTGGTCCCTCAATATCGCTGGATGATAGCTTACCGTGTCTGCCAAACACCCTCGCTATCATGCCCTTTGTGTTAGTCTCACTTCGGTCCCAAATGCTATTTATGGAAAGTGTCTAGATTTGCTCATTTGGCATATCTACGGAATGTAGAGATCAGCCTGAACACAATGGTGTTCGTCCCATGTCCAAATTCACATTCTAAGAACATTCCATATTTAGTAAGTTTCAAGCTTGTCCCAGAGACTAACTCCTGATACTAAGGGAGGCTTGGGGTGAAAGCCCAAAGCGTGTGTTCCTCAAGGGGGGGCTGTGGGGGGTTCCAAATGTATAGTAGGGATAGTGGGTAGGTCGGGCATGGCCGCCCAACCTGAGGTATAGTCTAGCTCCCGCTTGCGTGCCTGTCCTTGTTCTACGTCCGGCTTGGGTCTAAGCCCAAGCTCCACACCATGCTAGCTGGTGGAGTACCCATATCCTCGTGTTAGGCCACCGGTATGCTGAAATAGTGCCAGACTCCGTTTGGCTCTGTTTTACGTGTTGGTCCTGGCATTGGGATGCTGGTTACTCTAGGACTGTTTCAAGTCGCTCCGGGCTCCTGTCCCTTCGCTCCTTGGGCTATATGCTCGGGAGTTGCTCCGTGGTCCGGTTTCATCATTCCTTGGCTTTACGCTTGGGAGTTTGGCACCGTTCCTTCGTTCAGTGGCCCAAGGCCCTGAACCTCGGGTTCCATTCCACGTTCCTTTGGACACATGGCATGTGACACGTGGCATCTGTCACATGGCACAAAGAGGGTTTAGGTTCCGCTCCGTGGTGTTATCCTATGGTAATCACCATAGGATAAAGGGTAAAAACCACGTGCACTACATATATCTACTAGTGAGGCATGTTTATAAAATATAAAGATTGTCCTAAATATGATGATATTGCTCCCACATCTAGATTCATAATTTAACACCATTCTATATTTGATAAGTTTTTGAGATTGTCCTAAAGACTACCTCTTGAGACTGGGATAAAAGCCCAAAATGTGCTTTCATATAGGGAATTTGTGAGGGGTTTTAAATATATAATAAGGATAGTGGGTAAGTTAGGCATTGTTGACCAACTTGAGACATTATTTAACTCTTTATTAAGCATGTTTATTCTTGTTTTACATCTCCATACCATTCTAGCTAGTGAGACATTGGCCAGAAATCTAATATTGATGTTGTATAGGTTGGAGATCTTCCAATTCTAAGATCTTGTAGGTGTTTTTTTTTTGTTTTTTTTCTGTAAGATTTTTCTGTGCATGCTATACAATTGAAGTTTTAAAACACCTATTTTAGCCTTTAAAGGATCAAGTATAAAGTGGTATCATTAAGGCAATCAATTCAAAGTTTTGCTTTTATAACACCCTTTAGAAGAGTGAGAGGAATCATTAGCAGTAGCATAACACAAGGGGGCTATGAGCTAAGTGAGTACTGAATCATTAAGGCTTAGCAATTAATTTAAATGATAAAACATAACTAATAAATAGTTTAGATAGCAGTGAAACAACTTACAAAAGATAGCTCAAAGAACATAAAATATCATTGACTAAACAAATAAAATACTGATAAATGTATCACCATAAAAAAATAACATTCTAATATATCATAACCAACTTTAACAATAATGAACAAAACAGAATTAATACCACAAGGCTAATAAACATCCATTTAAGTGAACTATTGCACTGATTCATTTTAATAAATCCCAATCAACAATATAAAGGAACAAAAATTGCTCAAATACATGTTAGCAACATTTTATTATCTCAAACCCAAAAAACAAATTCAAACCAAATCACAAAAAAATATAATAATGCAAAAAGCTAGAAGCCATCAAAGTAACAACTAACCATCATAGAAATTGTCAATCACCCCATCAATAGAGATGTATATCATTGGTCAAAAAAGAATCTACCATCCCAAATAATGATAAACCATCCATCATTAATAATAATCAAACAAGATCTCTAACAAGGATAATCAATTATGCTAGATGAAAATTAATTATCACTATTAATTGTTAGATGCAAATACCAACTTAAACATCTATCTAAATTAATGAGCCAAAATGCTTTCCCTAACAACTCCTAATAAATGGAACAATAAGAACTTTATAGCCAAGTCTTATATAAAAATAATCATAACTCTTGTAGCAACCAACTTAAATGCTAAAGAATAGTTATAAAAAATAACATCCTCCTTGATACATTTATAAGCCAAATTTCATAATGCAAGAGCTAATGAAAAATATATCTACATCAATCCAAAAGCCAAGCATAACAAAAATATACTCAATAAGTGATTTCCAAATGATCCTACATAAATCTATTTTCCATATCAAGCATAACTCACTTCATAATAAGCACAATAAAAATTCTTAATAATCAATACAGCTGTGAAGAAAATTTTACATTCAAGTGTTTTAACCAAGCTTATTTTACCTTGTTTTTGCTTTTGTAGATAGTACTAATAAATTTAACCACTCTACGTTTTCTTGTCAACCTCATATAACTCACATATACACTAATATGACTTTTCCACTTAAACTGAAAGAGGAGAAAATGATAATTGACTATTGTTTCATATTCACTTTAGATAAAGCGCATTCTAGCACTTTGATTAGAGATCCAAAAACTTGAATTTCCTTGGACTTGGAATTCTATAAATCTTATTGTTGTCTACTCTTTCCCACACCAGAAAGAAGAAACTTCAAGCATACAACCATACTAGTGTTAGTACAAATCACACCACAAACAAAATAGAGCCTAATAAAGATCAAAATGCTAACATAAAAAACTTTTACAAAAAAATATTTAAAAAAAGGATAAAAATAAATACCTGGAGAGGAAAATGTGAAAGAAACCTCTCCATCCTTCTCTTTAGGGTTTAAAGTTTTCTATCTCTATCTCTCTCTCTATATATATGTTTGTAAAAATTCATAGTGAACCATAAATTGCAATTTAAGGGCAATAAAAAGAATGTCAATAATGTATAAAATGAATATAAATATTATAGCATATCTAATATTTACAAGTGTAATGCTATTGTGATATCTGATATATGTATATATATGTATCCAAGGGTTTTTACCACATGAAGTCTAATTATCAGTGATAATGTTAGTAATAACATTCTGCTATGGCATGTAGATCCAAAATATCCTATTTGACTATCAGAGTATCATTATATTGTCAAATCTTTAGTGCTAAGTGAAGTTAGTAATGATAATTCTTCAATGATATTGATTTGATTATCAGTACAAGTCTTATCCATAAGTGTAAATATTGCTCAATGATATTACAGCATGTGCATAGTATAGTATAATATATTTAATATGTTAATGCAATATGCCTTTTTATACTCTTTAACGTTCCTATCACAAATCCAAAACATGTACAAAATCTTGATGAGAATGCATCATTTCTATATCATTAGGAAAAAATAATATCATATCTATAATAACTTAAACATTGATAGGTTGAAGTAATATAGTGCTTTGAATCCAATCACCTATAGATAGTGCTAATAATGAAGATTTTTAATTCTAAGAGTTTAGGATCACTGGCTAAGATATCAATATCATTGAAAGGGCTGTACAATGTTAATGGTTGACATCACGCAAGATATAGTACAATAGTTGCTATCTCTGAAAAAAGTTGTTATCTCTTGAAATATTCTGCATATTTTTCAAGTTTTTAGTTATAGCATCATTACTATATTCAAAAAATAAAGATTTGCATACAGTAAGATTGTATCTCATGTTATTTGTAAGATAAATTAAGATATCATGATATGGTAATAGCTAGGATAGGCTGCCAAGATTAGAGTTAGGTTTCACTGTCATAAGTTAGTGTTGCAAGAGATTGAGCATATGACTGATTGAGCATATGAGAGATTGAGAGCACTACAAGAGATTGAGTGCATGATATATTGAGCACTATAAGAGATTGAGTGGAGGCTAAACACTATAATAATTTGAGTGCTATGAGAGTTAGGGGCAAAGCAAAGTGCAAGCACTGCAGAAGTGTCAAGTGTGGAGAGCCGAGCAACAATGCCACGAAGGGTAAGTTTCTTCCAATTAGTTTCTTTTCCATTTATTTGTTATTATCTATTTTCTTTCTCTCTTTGTTTCTACTGTTTCTTGCCAAGATCAAGAGCAATAGGGGCCAACTTAGGTTGAGGTTGTTGGTGAGGTTGGGCATCATAGGCAATTTTGTCATTAGTGGGGCCAATGTTATTTGAATAACCTTAGCCTCTGGGTAATAAAACTATCTAGGGTCCAACTTGGGCCAGCCACCTTGGGCAGTTTTGCGGTCTAAAGAGCTGAAGTTATTTGAATAATTTTGGACCTCTAGGCCATGAAATTGATGGCCATGAAACTATTTAAGGTCAAGCTTAATCCAACTAAGATATATGCCACTTGAGGTACCAGTTTACATTCAATTTTTTGCAAAGGTTGTAAGGGATGGAAGAATGTACTTAATAATGTTTATGAGAGTTCTAAAGGCACAAAGATAGATTGGTTTTAGGAGTTAGAGCTCCTTGGGAGGACACCTTCACTAAATCAAGAAAAAGTTATCAATGTTGGCAACAATTGTGATTCTAGTGATGATAGAGAGGAGGATAAATAAACATTGGATCAAGTTCACACTCCACCACCTAAGTCAAGATCAAGATTCAATTCCACCACTAGATGGCCAAGATCTAGATCAAGTTCCACTAGTAAATGATAATGATTGAGTAGTTCAAAGAATATCATCTTAACTTTGAGATAAGCAAAGGTGACTTTTACAAACTAGATATGGTAACACATGTTTTTTGTAGTGATGATTATTTAGTAATTTCATTCCAACTCAATAAGATTCTTATGATGAGGAATTGGAGGAACTCTCATCGACAATATGTCATATAATGATAGCATATTTTTTGTTGTTTTTTCATTTACTTGGCTCTATTTAGTTCTGTCCTATTTCTCCAATAGCACATTGAGGCACTATGGGTGTCTTTGTTGACTCCTATAGTAGATTACTAACATCTTTCATAAAAGAAAATATGAATATGGACATATAGTACCAATTTGACTATTAGTGTCAAATGACTCTAACTGGATCTATAAGCTTATAATGTGTGCAACATATATTTGTTATGTCATATACTTGGAAAGACTTCTAAAGCATCCAGTTTTAGAAACTACAACTGATTATAATCTATAAAGCAGAGTATTAAAATCTTAATAAATATAATTTACATTCTTGAGGTTAAAGGCATCTTATGAAATCCTTTGAGCTAGCATTTGAAGAAATGATATTCTTCAATAGAAAACATTAATTTACTAGAGTCATGTGCTACCTTTACCATAGAACCATTACCTATTGTGCAATCAATCACAAATTTAATGAGCAATAGAGCTTAAATAAAACTTGCATCAATGATGGAGTTTGAAATTGATATCCAGGAAACGTGTTACAAATTTGCTCATGCATATGGTTGAGTATGATGTTAGTTGAATTGTTATACTCAGGAAAAACATATGTTGCACACTCACTATCATGAAATTAACCATATGTATTTCTATAGAAGGCATTATCATAACCTAGAAAATAAAGAGTTTAAAAATTCCATTTGCCTTGGACACCCCTAGTATCGATACTAATATGATTTATGATGCATCTAGAAGAAAATGACTTCAAATAAACTTTTGAGTTTTCTTGATAATATACTTGTGTGAGCGCATGGAATATTGAAAGGGAATACAAAAATGTGCATATTAATTAGCCCAAAAATTTAGCCTATATACACGAGCGAGTGGTCCGGATTGAAACCAATCCAACGGCTACCAAAATCCTACTATGCTAATATTAGTATATGGCATCGTAGTCGTACACTTGGCCCTCACATCATCCCCTCTTCTCAGAATAATGGAAGGCCGTCAGGGTTCTCTTGTAGACGGGCCGGGATCTGGAGGAACGTCAGGAGGAAGCATTGGTGGATCTGTAGATGGTATTAATTGCTACTGAACCATTTGTATGAAGCGTTTCAACCGCTGCACATGCACAATCTGTGGAGGATCGGCCTGCTGGACGTCATGCCGAACCTCATAAACTTGTGGTCCAACTTGCCACAACACCCGATACAGTCCTTTCCACTGCGCAAGGAGCCCCTTAAATAAACCACGTACCGTAAGATGGGGAAAACGGACTAACACCAAATCATCCACTTTGTACTCTGCAGGTGGATGATGATGGGAGTTGTAGTGCCGTTGTTGTCCCACTTGTACGCGGCCTAAGTGTTCGGCAGACTCAGCTCGGACAAGTGGAAGAATGCTCGTCAAATATTGATCCCACAATCTAGCATCGGGAGCTCGTGGCAATCGCGAAGGTAAACCCAACTCTGTTGGTAATATTGGATCATGACCATATAGGAGTTTATATGGTGAAGCACCAACAGAACTCTGCACCCTTGTGACATAGGCATACCAAAGAGACGGCAAGTAACCATCCCAATCCGAATGCTGAAAGTTCACATACTTTGCAATCATCCCTTTGAATGTCCAAACGAGCCGTTCCACCAGACAGTCTGATTGTGGATGATAAGCACTAGTGAAAGTGTGGCGTATCCCCAACCGAGATGTCAAAACATGAAATACCTCAGCCATAAATACAGGACCATTATCCGAAAGAATCTGCTCTGAACAAGAATGCTGGAACACCACTCAATTGAGGAGGAAGTATCCAACAGCAATTGCAGAGGTGCTAGCAAGAGCACTAACTTCCACCCAATGAGTCAAGTAGTCAAAAGCAATAATAACATACTCATTGCCAACAGTTGACCATGGAAAAGGTCCCATAAGATCAAACGCCACCAACTCAAATGGACGGGAAACTGCAATTGACTCCAACCGTCCTTCCGCAGCACAAGGGGGAGTATTACGAGCTTGGCACCAAATGCAGCTACGCACATACCAGATAATATCACGTTGCATCTCCGACCAATAGAAAGACCTACGCAGCTTCTCAGTCACACGACGATGTCCCATATGCCCACCTAAAACAGAAGAATCATGGTAGGCATGGAGAAACTACGGAATAAAGATAGAAGGCACCACTAGCAGTAAATGATCATTAGTATCTGTCCCCACAAAATAAAGAAAGCCATCTTCAAGACGATATTGAGAATGTAAATGCCTGAAAGGCAAGTCATCAGCAAGTGATGCAGGATTCTCAAATGCATCTCGAAGCCTTTGAATCCACAGCTCAATCTTTTGAGCCTTGCGAACCTCATCAAGAGAAGGTAGATCTTGCTCTGTGCCTTGTGGACACTGAACGTCAAGTACAGCAACCACCGACGGCATAGAATCCTCGTCTACAAAATCCACAGATGCTAGAACAACAGGCTCATCAGAAACATGAGAAGAGAGTGGAGAAGGAAGAGGAGCTCGAGAAAGGGCGTCAGTATCAGCCATAGAACTCCCTGGGTGATGAACAACATCAAAATCATATATCTGAAGCTTCAAAACCCATCGAGTAGTACGACCAACCAGGTGTAAGGAACCGACTCCCCGAGATGTCATAGGCTAAAGGATCCCCGAAAGCATGACCGAAATGACAAAGAGTTCATCGGATGGGACCGAGTAGAAGATCGAGTCCAAGACTGACTCTGAGACCGAGTTCAAGATAGAGTCCGGGATCGAGCCCGAGGCCGAATCGGAGACCGAGTTCGAGACAGAGTCCGAGATCCAAATCGGGTCCAAGACCAAGTCTGAGGTCGAGTCCGAAGTCAAGTCCGAGATCGGGTCTGAGATCAAGTCCAAGATCGAGTCCGAGACCGAGTCCGAAGTCGGGTCCGAGATCGAGTCCGAGATTGAATTTGAGACTAAGTCCAAATACTAATACGGGGTGAAAGCCCAAAGTGTGCGTCTCCCAAGGGGGGGGGGGGGCCAGGGGCTGCAGGGGGTTCCAAAAGTATAGTAGGGATAGTGAGGTCTAGGAACCAGTCTTGAAGGAACTCTCCAGTGGTGCTTCCAAACTGACTTGACGTTGAGACTGGGGCCGAGGGGCCTTGGGTGGGAGTGAGCATGGGCTTGGGTGGTGCCGAAGGGGCCACCCAGGGAAGTGCTCAAGAGCAGCTCCCACTCCCGAAAGGGAAACCGACTGCGGTGCTCCTGGCTCATGTGGAGTGGTGCCCCACTTGAGTACCTTGTGGCTCATTGGTCCTCGCCCTTCCTAGGGGCTTGGGCCTTCCCTTCGGGATGGAAGTGGGGGCATAGAGGTACCCATACTGGGCCGTTAGGCCACGGTGTTTCGCCCCGATGTCCCGAAGCAAGTGTTGCACCCAAGGCTTGGGATTTAGAGGGTCCCATGATCAAGTCTTGTTGTACCAAGGGGTGTTAGGAACCTGGAGGTTTGGTGTGCTTGGCTGCTTGTGCCTACGGGGAGTGTAGCCGAACCTTAAGTCCAGTTTATCCTGGGGAGGGGGATTGGGAGAGATTTGGGAATCCGTAGATGGATGGCTAACACTTTGTTGCTCGTGTAGTGAGTAGCTGAAACCAAGTAGGACCAAGTAGGAGCTGGTACAATAGGCGAGAACCTTGGCGAGGGAACTTAGCACAAGCCAAGGCAGTGTTGGTCGGATAGACAAGGTAAGCTTGCAAATTGGAAAGGAAAAATTTATGGCTTACAATTTGGTATTGAAGCCTTTTCCTCAGTTCTAGCGAAGGATAGAGGCGGATTGCTGGGAGATGGCAAAGGCAGGACGTAAGCGAACCCAGGTGGAGACAGAACCCCTGCTAGAGCTGGAGCCTCCAGTCGAACAAGAGGCTATGGATGAGGAATCCTTGCATGAGGAGGACTCCAGTGAGGAAACTTCCAAACATGAGTCCAGTGGCAAGGTTTAGTCGTCCAAGGCTCGATTGGACATTCTAGAAGGACAATTGGCGCAGACCAATGCTCTGCTGGAGACTCTCGTACACAAGCTAAAGCGTGATGAGAAGCGAAAGAAAAAGTGAAAGACTGCGGATGCTAGTAGCGTAGAAGGTGCGGACCCTTCGGCGGACTGAGGCAAAACTAGACAAGGTTGAATAGACCGAAGTTGAATCAGTCCCTCAGGCAGTTCTCAAGTACAAACCAAAGCCCCCACCGGTCTTGAAGGGAGTGAACGACTATAAGGTGGTGGAGGATTGGTTTTACGATATGGAGGACTACTTCCGAGCGTTACGGTTACCAAGCTCAGAGAAGGTCCCATGTGCAAAACCATACTTGGCAGATAATGCCAAGTCTTGGTGGAGAACAATAGAGGCTAACGAAGGACCAGTGGCCACTTGGGAAATGATGAAGGCGAGGATCCGTGCAACTTACGTTCCTCCGAATGCTACTCTGCATCTAAGGGACAAGCTGAGTAGGCTGAAGCAGACTAGAACCATTCAGGAGCATATGAATGGGTTTATGGCAAAGAGGATTCTTGTCACGGACATGGGGGATATGGATGCGTTCCATGCCTTCATATCAAGTTTGCAAACCTGGGCTCGTGGTGAGGTGATGCGTTGGAACCCAACCAACTACAAGGAAGTGTTGGATGCGGCCATCAAGGTGCATTTTAATAATAACCTGCGAAAAGGGAACACGACGGGGTCGGGGTCCACATTTAGCAAAGGGGCCAAACCAAGGGGAATGTATAGGAGAGGGAAATTCAAAAAGAGTTTCTTTAAGAATGAGTCCTCGGGGTTCCGAAAAGGTAAATCCGGTGGCCAGCGAGCGAGTATGTGGGGGAGTCAAGCAAAAAGAGACAAACCCATGGATAAGAAGGTCAAGTCGTATAGCAGTGTGGGAAACAATGTATGCTACAACTGCGGTGAAGTGGGACACTTTTCAAGAGAATGTCCCTACCCGAAGAAGGCTAGAGCCAATATGGCCATTAAGTTGGGTGAAGTCCAAACTGAGGTATGTAATCCAGTCCCTAACTCAAAGTTACTCATTACACGAGCAACTTTGGTAAAGAGTCATTTGCGACATCTACTAGCCCTCCAAGGGAAGCTCGAAGGTAGCTTTGTTAAGATCTTTATTGACACGAGTGCTTTGGATAATTTTGTGGCTGCAGATATAGTCCGGCAAGCCGGACTAATGGTGTAGCGGCTAGGCGAACCAAGGACTATAGAGTTTGTTCAAGGTAGCCAAAGCACTAATGAGGTACTTCGACAAGCGAGAGTTGAAGTAGGGACATGGAAAGTATACATGGATTTCACCGTGTTGGACATGGCAGGATTTGACGTGATCTTCGGAATGGATTGGTTCAATCGGTTCGTGGTAGCCCTGCATGGACAAGGTAGGAAGCTTGTGGTACTGGCGAATGCCCAAGGGAGAAGATCTAGAGTGGAGGCCCAAGATCTAAAGGTAGGGCAAAGCAAGGCCAAAGAATCCTGCTTAAACTTGGTGTCCACGGGAGGACAACTCACTAAAGGAACTAAGGTAGCATTTTTGTGCTTACTCTTGGTGAAGAGTGACAAAAAGATTGGAACAGAAGAAGTACCTTTAGTGATCCAGCGGGTGTTGGACCAATTCCAGGATACCATGCCGGAGGAGTTACCAGCGGGGTTGCCCTCCGCACGACCGATAGAACATAAGATTGAGCTGGTCGAGGGTGCTAAGGCGGTGGTTCGTCCCCCCTATCGTTTGAACGAAAAAGAACTCGAGGAGCTCAAGCGCCAACTAGAGGAGTTGGTGGACAAAGGGTATGTTAGGTTGAGCAAGTCGCCGTATGGGGCGCTGGTGTTATTTGTGAAAAAGAAAGATGGATCTATACGCATGTGCATAGACTACTGGTTGCTCAACAAATATACAAAGAAGAACAAGTACCCTTTGCCAAGGATTGAGGACCTGTTCGATAGGTTGGGAAAGGCAAAATACTTCTCGAGGATTGACCTAAGGTCAGGATACTACCAGATCAAGGTAGCAGAGGAAGATGTCGAGAAGACAACCTGTCGAACCAAGTATGGGAGCTTTGAGTTTCTAGTGATACCCTTTGGGCTGTATAATGCACTGGCAACGTTTTCGGCGTTGATGAACCATATCTTTGTACCCTATCTAGATCACTTCGTAGTCGTCTATATCGACAACATCCTGATCTATAGCGAGATGCTAGAGGATCATGCCGAATACTTGGTGAAGGTGTTTGAGAAGCTAAGGGAACACAAGCTGTATGCTAAAGAGAGCAAATGTGACTTTGCTCAACAAAAGGTAAAGTTTCTCGGGCATGTGGTGGGCAAGGACGGGTTCAAGGTGCACCCTGAGAAGGTCCAAGCGATCCAGGATTGGGAGCAACCATCGAATGTACACGAGTTAAGGGCATTCTTGGGGCTATGCAATTACTACCGAAAGTTTATCAGACACTATTCGAGAGTAGCCCTACCCTTAACGGACCAAACAGGAAAAGAGAAGATGGTATGGACAGGGGAATGCGAGGCGGCATTCGTCCACCTCAAAGGGAAGTTGAGGAAGGCTCCCGTGTTGGCATTACCAGACTTTGGTAAGGACTTCGAGGTAGAAACGGACGCTTCAGACTTTGCATTGGGTGCAGTTTTGAAGCAAGACAACCATCCAATAGCGTTCTTCTTGAAGAAGTTGGACAAGGCTCAAAGGAACTGGCCTGCCCACGAGAAGGAACTGTTTGCGGTGGTCAAGGCGCTCAAGGAGTGTCGACACTACCTTGGGAGACACTTCAAGGTTTACACGGATAATGTGGCAACGAAACACTTCTTGTCACAGCCCGACCTGAGAGGGAAACAGGATCGGTGGGCCAATGCCTTGGCCGAGTTTGATTGCGAGATTTTGTACAAGCCTGGGAAGAGCAACATTGTGGTAGATGTGCTGAGTCGAAAAGCGAGCTTGAATTTGGCGATATCCAGTGTGACAGCAACCTTTTGGGACGATGTGTGGACAGCATATGAGAATGATGGTCTAGCACAAAAGCTCTATTTTGTTAAAGTGGGAATTGTCATTATCCCACTTGTAAAATAAGGTTTCCAAACCTTTATATAGTATATAAATATAACAAAATTCAACTGCATTGAGGCACATGCCATTTTATTTTAAACAAGGAAATGTCTACTCAATCACTTCTCCTCCCCCTGCCACTACTTCACCTCTCTCTTCTCCTTGTCATCGTCGTCCAATTTCTTTCCATCCTTTTAATATTGGCTCAGTTGCTCCGAGTCTAGGTGGAGCCCAAGTCCCCATTCAATTTTTACTTTCCCCTTATTAATAAAACAACTTCGTAGACTTCCAATAACATGCTGTAACACTTCTAGTATAATGCAAATCCTCTCAAAGAATTGTCTTTTAATATTAATACAATGGCATGGAACCCCATGCCATAATAAGTTACATTTTTAAATAAATACATGCCATCTTAGACTGTTATTTTTTGCCTCCAACGCCTATACAATAATCTTGGAATTTCATCACTCTCCACACTATCAGGATTTAAACCCAATAGTAATGCCATCTCTTCTCTAATACGTCCACGCTCATGTTCAGTGGTCGAAGAACCCATTCGGTTGAGTAGATTATGGAGATGCGGATAGTGCTTGGCTAGACAATATACATGCTATAAATGATGACTGGTGTCTGTCCGATCAAATGGCTTCTGATATACCGTTCCATCTGCCATTTGGTTGATTTCTGCAGCCACCTCCTGAACTGGCCGGTTCTCTATCACCATCGTTCCAAGCCGTTTTGCAAGGTCCCCCAGAACATACGGTTTCTTCTCCCTAGTTTCCATACTGCAAGAGATGGGGTGCACTGCATATGTGTGCGTGTTTGCTGCAGTTTTAATCGGCGAGTCATCGATGATGAGGATTTCACTTGACCTAGCAGTCCGGTTCATCACTACAGCCTCTGGCTTGACGAAGATGGGCTTGCTACCCCTCACATGGACCATAGTCAAGCAATCCTCCTGCGTTAGGAGAAAGTCAAATGGTAATATTACTCGTGTCTGATCGTGCATCATCTGTAGCAACGTTAATGCATTGTGGCGCATCATGGATGTCCAAACTCCCAATTGCAAATTGAACCCGGCCCTCTGTTTTAAGTGTCGCATGGTCATTATTAGATCCCGCAGTTTCTCCCGTGTGATTAATGTGAATCTGTCTCTTTTGACCAACTTGCGACCGCAGGCTTTGGAGGGTGCAGTGACATTTGAGGATGAGCCACGCTCATGGGAGAAAAGGACACCGTTCAAATCAAAAATGATACAGTACCTTCGCCGTGACTCTGAAATGAAATGCGTCAGCATAAAAAATAGTACAAGTCAATTTTACCATCTACAATATTAGCGAATGGTGCTCCCGATGGTCGTTGAGAGGGTTTTAGTCGAGGAAACGTGAAGGGCGGAAATACTCTCCTCTGTAATGTGGGGTCAATCGCATCCCATGGCGTGTGGGCACATGCCATTTCAGCTGTAGACTCTGGTACAACTGGCTCAACAGTGGCATGGGGTGGTTCCGATGGCATGTGATCACACGCCATTTCAGCTGGTGCCTCCGTTGGCAAAGTGGACATGACCAAACAGGCAGCAGGGGCGGTGTAGGGAGGTTCCAATGGCGCGTAGTCAGACGATTGGGCACACGTTGAGTCCGTTGGAAATGAGGATACGACCGGCTCGGCGGCTGGGGCGGCCTCATGCGGGTCCAATGGCGCCTGGTCACCGTCAGTTGGATATGTGGACAAGATTGACTCAGTGGTATGGGCAGCATCAAGTGGAGCGTGGTCAGCTTGCTTGGCGTTGATATGGATAGTAGCCTCCACCAACTCTGATGACTCTTGCAGGCAAGTAGAGTCCACTGGCAGATCCATATGCATGTCCAAGTATCTCCCTTCGATTGAGATGGTATCCTCCCGTGCTACTAAAAACAAACTCATTAGCACATTAAATCGACTATACTATATTTACCATCAACTGCTATTGAGGAACTAGGACCGATATCACTTGGGCGCACTGTTGATTCTGAAGGATTGGACATACGTTTCGACCCTTGCTTGGCACTATCCTTCCTCGACACTAAAGGCTAGAGTTTGTAAATTCAACTGAATAATCTCTACTTACCATTTGCTCTGCGACCTACATGGACAATGTTAGAAATGGTAAAAGGTTAGGAATGGATGTACTATTATTTACCTAATGGTTTGTCTTGTATGACCTTCCTCTGCTGCTCTTTGGCCACCTCAGGCTGGCCATTGTCGTCATCATCGTCGTCGTCGTTATTGTGATCGTCACCATTGTGAGGACCATCCAAGTCCTCTTCGTCCTCCTCTTCTTCGTCCTCCTCTTCTTTGTCCTCCTCTTCGTCCTTCTGCTCTTCCTGCTCATTATCTTTCTCTGGCTCCTCATCCCCCTCCTGCATTTCTTCCATAGGCTGCTCAGGCTGGATGGCTTATTCTTCCAGGACCATCTTGGGAAAATCATCTGGCCGAATCTCCATCTCAAAATACAAGACATCCATAACCTGTTTTAGTGCGTGACCTAGGACCGATCCTCACCCGACTATCTTAACATGGTTTCTGCATGTTCTTGCACCCTTCGAAGACAACAAAATGAGAAAAACGTGGCCCTAACTTGAAAAGCATCCCTCATCCATTGTACCTCTCCATTGAGATTGGGGAAGGGGAGTCCGCCTTAGGAATCTGAGTCAGGAGGTGGTGACTGGCTGCTTTCACTCAGCCCTTGATCTGCAATGAATGGCATGAGCACACATGCCATAACCGCGAGGCATTACCTATCATCTTTTCGTTGCCCTTCTTCCTTTTCGAATCAAACACCTCTGATCCCGACGACTGTCCAACATGCTTTCACTTTTTATGACCACTGTCAGTTTGAGCTTGGCTGGTGCTTGCCTGTTTTGCCTTTGAAGAAGTGTCTCCTACAAGGAATGGCATGAGACCACACGCCATTGCAAATGTAATTTGTACCTCCTTTTTTCCTATTGCTTGTCTGTTTGTCCTTCTTCGACGCGCCACTAGTGCGCTTTTCAGTCCTCGTGTCTAAATATTCACAACGATCTATAATCAAAATGGCGTGAGGCCTCACGTGACCTTACCTTGTGCAGGTTGTGAGCTCGGCCCAACATGGGTATCTTCAACAGTAGCTGTTAACGCCGTTTCAGCATCTGGGGGTGGCCACGCTGCTGCATACAGAGCTTGTGAGATAACATTTAAACTTAAAGTGCGTACTCACCAGGTTCGCAGAGAAGATACTGTTTTTCTTTGGCAACTGTAATTATATGCTCCATTGAAGTCACCTCTTCAATGGAGTTTGTCACCGCAACACACGGGACACCCTTGAGTAGTGCGCTCGAAAGAATAGTCCGCCGCAGTTGTACTCGACAACGCATTTGCCCTTG
>NW_003314267.1:3492461-3530768 GCF_000143415.4 Selaginella moellendorffii
TTTCCCATGCTGCACCTGGAGCTTTCTTTGGATTCGAAAGCTCTATAGCCGTCTTTAGTTCCTCAGGCACGGGTAAATTGACCTCCCTCAGATCAATTTGATCGGCCTTGTCCAAACGAAGCTGGGAAGTCACTCCAATCCCACTCTGCTGTAGGACCAATAACAAGGGCGAGTGTGAAGATGCGGACATTCGTCGGTATCTTCTTCTTAGCCATTATCCCATGGATCTCCCGCATCTCCTTGCCTTTCAACCGAGCCTTCACCTCGTTCAAGGCCTTCCAGAACTTGTGATAGGATTCAGAGTCATAGATCATATAGTGGACTGAAGATTCCACCTCCGCAAATCCCACCATTAAGTCAATGATGGAGCTGACTTCGTTTGCATGAGTGATCTCCTCATTTGTGAAGTCCATCACACAAAAGATGTTCTTGACCTGCTCATCTCCACGGGAAACGATGCTCCTCCACCTTTGATCCTCATCCGAATTCACGTATACCCGGTAAGGTTCTCGATAGGCCTCTGCTGCGGGGTCGAGCTGTTTCTGAAGCCGGCAGTCGACATCCCTCTTAATGAAATTTGGATACTGATCCAACTTCTCAGCTTTACTTTTCGTGGCATCCCGCAGCAGATCGATGAACTTGGGGGCCCCCTTCACGTACTCGTCGATGTCTTCATTTGACAACTCCAGCGCTTCTATCATCTCTTGGGTGGTGTCGATGCTCACCCTCTCCATGGCCACTTGCTTGAAGATCCAATCCTTCAATAGCGCACGAGCTCTCAGAGTCGTGCACAAGTCCTCGTATGTCACAATATGGCCGGGAGTCATTTTGGTCTTGTTGAAGACTACCTCACCACGTAGAAGAGCATTAGCCACTGTCAGAAGGTCGTCGTCGTCTAGAGACCGCGAGAAACGCAAGGCGTTGAGCTTCAAATCATTGGGCTTCCGGCCGTCCTCCACACCCATTGAGTTTAGCAACTCCTCGTCATGGTACCTCCTCAACACATCTACCCATTTGTCAAAAACAACTTTTGTCGCGAGTAGAATGTTATGGATGCTGAGTGTGTCATTGACCCCCAGTGTTTTCGAGAGAAGACTCGAGAATTCCTGCAATGGAAATGGCGTGAGGCCACATGCTATGCCACATGCAACAAGGCTTACCTGCCAAGCGCTAGTTGCTAGTGCACGTCCTTGTCCTGGTTTTTGTGGATTCTTTAGTTGAACCCAGAGCTTCCGTGTTCGTGCCAATGTTTCATGCAGACCCAATTTGTAGCACGTTTCTTGCTTGACATTCTGCGCGTGGGAGATGTATATGATAGATCGAAGGGGCGAGTTGCCTTTTATCAGGCGGACAACTCTTGTCTTGAAGACTTTCTTCACCTCCTTGCCCACCATAATATCCACAACTATCTCTTGCATCGCCAAGCTAGAATGCTGCCCGGAGACGGCATAGAACCGGATGTTCTGATCGTCCAACACCTTCCTATTGATCAAGTCTGGAAACCTCATCTCACCCTTCATTGTTCGGTAGTAGGGGATCACGTCTGCGATGTCAGGTGTTACTGGACTTGCCAGCATCTTCTGCTTCAGTTTCTCCACCCACTCATCAGATACTAGCGTGTGGTTGTATTTGCTTTGGATGTCGATACGGCTCACGTCGATTGTATATACTTTGTTGGAATAGTAACAAGTACTATTATCTGCGATGATTTTTGCTACCTCTTCTTGCTCTTTCTGCTCTTTGCGGCTCTTCTTTTTGATGGGTGTAGTGTTCGAACCCGAGGCAATGGCATCACCGAGTAGCTTCTTTTTTGGAGAAGGAGAGTCAGACGTCGGCTTGAGCTTGACCACCCTTTTCTACTTCGGGGTAGTTTCCAGATCGACCCCCTTCCTCTTCGCTTTGTGAACTGGAGGCACTCTCAACAGCTCAATGCTGGAATATAGTTTTTGAACATCGCCATAGGTGAGGTCCGTGGATTCCATGTGATCTTCATAGACCCGCAGCGTCTTTGAAATTGTGGGCCTCCTAGACAACCTCTCCCTAGCTCCCTCTAGGAATTCCTCATAACCACTGCCCCCCTCCGGGAAGCCGCTAGGATGTGCAAGGTGGATCTTGAAGGCAGACGCTGTCTCTACCATAAGTGCCAGTCCATATTCTTGCATGGAACTGTATGGAGTGTCTGTCACTTGGATGAGGATCCCCATGCATTCTTTTCTCCCACCATCTGTGTTGTACAGCCTCAGATCCTCGCCTTCCATCCCGAAAGTCCAACTGGTGAGCTCCTCCCCCTTCTCTGCATCCACATTGATAGTGGCTGGAAGAAGAATGCAATTCCTCTCCTGTTCAGAAATGCACAACAATTAGAGTTGACAGATGAAAAGCTAGCAGCTGGAAATAACGTGAGGCTACATGCCATTCACCACTGCATCATATGTCTTGAGGCTGCATCCTAAGATGGTGTGAGGCTACACGCCATCTATAACCGGACTGCACTCGAGAGCCCAATCGGTGCATGTCAATGTTGCTACTGAATGGCATGTGGCCTCATGCCATTTTCTACTTGGCCTAAAAGACTTACCATTTGAAGCCGAATGGAGGCGTGACAATCGAGGCCGGACTCGCTGGCAAATGTGCACTGTGTGTGTAGCGGATCGTAGCAGCAAGGCTACTCTGCCACTTACAGTTGGAGAGTGGCGCTAAAATCTCCCGGGACGCCAAGTGGGCTGCATGTGGGTGGCGGAGTGGGCAGCGGAGTTGGCGGCGAAGTTACAAGCTGGGTGTGTCTTGAAGTGGACACCGATGCACATGAGCGCGATGCGAGCACGAGTGTGATGCAAGCGCGAGTGGACGCCGATGCACACGAGAAACTTGTAGAGAAGGTAGATGAGCGCGAATGTGAGCGTGATCGCGAGTGGGAGCGCGATGCGAGCGCGAGTGTGCGAGCGCGAGTACGATGCAAAACCTAACCTCACACGCGCGAAATGTCACAACGGTTGGTAATCCCGCAACGTCATCATTCCTCGGACTTGGGCGCCACCATTAATTTCTGGATCGCCGCGCGCATGCATGCACGTGAAATCCAAAAGAAATCCGCAACGTCATCATTCCTCAGACTGCATGCACGCGAAATCCAAAAGAAAGATCATGATTGGGATATCATTTAATACCCTTGCTATATTTATACCATACATGATTGGATATTCCAAAGCATCTTGTATTTCCAAAAATGCCAGATATTCAGCTAAATAAAGAATGGTATACAATGTCCTTCTTGATGACCCTGCAAAGAAGCATCTCGATCGAACACCACATGAGACCACACGAACCTTATAATGTTTCAGGGGCATTTGCCATAGATCTGACCGTTATTTTGCTCCAAGATTCTACAGTTTGGTGTGCATTGACCTTTCCATCGACACTGCAAAGGGACATCACAATCAGATGCGGGATCACAAGAAACCAACTTCACTAACTCTGGTTTCACCAAGATCTAAGTAAGGAGTTATGAAATGAAAGGACCCTCTCTATTGAAATGTGTTTATGGTCCAGACATATCAAAGGATTTTGCATCAAGTTCTGTATTTGCATGTTTATCAAGCTACTGAATTGCTAAACCCTAAACCCTAAACATGTGGCAAATGCTGCGTGAAGAAAGATGCCCTTTCTGGGCAAATGCTGTAAGAGGCAGATGCCGAGCAGTTACACGGCGAATAATCTTGGCGCGGATCGCTGACATGGCATGGCAAAGTTCGAATCACTGACATAGCACAGCTGGATCGAGGCAAGGACATGATGTGACAAAGTTCAACGTCCGACAGCAAAGTCTAGAAGCTACTCAATTTGAAATTTGTCAGAGGAATTATAAGATCTGGTTTGTCAGAGGATTTGATGTGACGTTCAAGCGTGTGGGCTCATGCAATTTTGATCCCAAAAAATGCACCAAAAAATGCTCGGCGTCATCTGGCGTTATCTCTTGAATGGCATGGGGCCGCATGCCATTTTCAAGGGCACATAGGAGTATATTCCTAGAATATTCTAACACGCGCGAGATTTTTTTGAGTTTTCTGGAGATCCAACCGTTAGATCGCAACTAGATTTTATAGAATGGTATACAATGTCTTTCTTGATGACCCTGCAAAGAAGCATCTCGACGAACACCACATGAGACCACACGAGCCTTACAATTTTTCAGGGGCATTTGCCATAGATCCGACCGTTATTTTGCTCCAAGATTTTACAGTTTGGTGTGCATTGACCTTTCCATCGACACTGCAAAGGGACATCACAATCAGATGCGGGATCACAAGAAACTAACTTCACTAACTCTGGTTTCACCAAGATCTAGGTAAAGAGTTATGAAATGAAAGGACCCTCTCTATTGAAATGTGTTTATGGTCTTAGGGGCATTGTGACATATCAAAGGATTTTGCATCAAGTTCTGTATTTGCATGTTTATCAAGCTACTGAATTGCTAAACCCTAAACCCTAAACCCTAAACATGTGGCAAATGCTGCGTGAAGAAAGATGCCCTTTCTGGGCAAATGCTGTAAGAGGCAGATGCCGAGCAGATGTATCTCAGGCTAGCGAAGGGACAAATGAAAGCTAGCTATAAACATGACGGGATGCAAATAGATTACTAGGCTGGTCCTGCGAAAATCAAAACCATAATTGAAAACATTGAAAATGCAAAAAGAAAGGTTTATAATATTTTTAAATTTTAAGCAACCAAAGGAATGTAAGTAGGGCATGTGTTTGTAAGTTTAAAAATGCCTCAACCACTTAAATTCCCAAGTAAATAAAGCTGTTTATATTTTTGGTACAGGTAAACTTTATAGCGTGTGGGCTCATGCAATTTTGAACCCAAAGTGCACCAAAAAATGCTCGACTAGCATTATTCTTTGAATGGCGTGTGGCCTTATATTGCTATAAATGGACATACACACACAGCATAATTATTCCTTTACACGGCGAATAATCTTGGCGCGGATCGCTGACACGGCATGGCAAAGTTCCAATCACTGACATGACACAGCTGGATCGAGGCAAGGACATGATGTGACAAAGTTCAACCTCCGACAGCAAAGTCTAGAAGCTACTCAGTTTGAAATTTGTCAGAGGAATCATAAGATCTGGTTTGTTAGAGGATTTGATGTGATGTTCAAGCGTGTGTTATTTTTGAATTCTCGAACTCATTCCTAGGTCTATCATTTTTGTGCGCCGTGTTCTTGGTTCCGCTGAGCGTAGTGAGCGCTGCTTGTGTAAGCGGCGTTGTGAGCTGTGGTTTATGCTTCTATAAGAGGTTGCGGCATTGCGAGTGCCATTGCGAGCGGCAGTTTATGCGAGTGGCAGTTTGTGCGAGCGGCGCTACGAGCAGTTGCGGTGTTGCGAGCGGCGCTACGAGTAGTTGCGGTGTTGCGAGCAGCACTGTCTTTGGTGTGGCTACCGCTTCCTCTTGATATTTGGCACTTGTGCTTCCTGGTATGTTCACCATGGAATGGCTTAGGACCACATTTAGAAATGGCATGAGGCCACATGCCATCTTGGGCCCTTGCAATTTCATGGCTAGCGTATTGTCATGTATGTTTTTACTTGCCTGCAACTGTGTGTATATCAAGATGGCATGAGGCCTCATGCCAATTTTGTGAATGCAAAATTTCACGTGGGTGTCAATAGCATGTTTGAATAATGGCATGTGGCCTCATGCTATTTGGTATGTTATGATTTAGGCCATTCTCCAATCATTTTTTGTATGGTCTTAA
Organism: Selaginella moellendorffii; assembly: GCF_000143415.4. NCBI lineage: Eukaryota > Viridiplantae > Streptophyta > Lycopodiopsida > Selaginellales > Selaginellaceae > Selaginella > Selaginella moellendorffii. The sequence continues at coordinate 3,498,221 of NW_003314267.1, forward strand.
CTTCTTTTCTGCACTTTCAGAATGGCCTTCAGGGTTGGGGAAAAGGTTTACATTTTGAATGGTGGGAAGAGAGTTGCAAAAGGGACCCTTGTGTCTATGGATCGGAACTTTGTTATACACTGTCAAAGGCTTGGGGAAGGCAATGCTGCTGTATCAGTAGAGACTGTCTTCGATGGGAATGTGGTCGCTATTGAACGAGGAGAGATGGTCGTCGGGGTAAATGTTGTTGTTGCCTTGAAAAATCTGCAGAAGAAAGCAGATGTTGGGGACAGCACAAGTGCGACGCATGTTCCCTCCGTGGATCTTAAGAACCGTGCTACATGGATTCAGGCAAAGGTGTTTCTAAACAACCCCGAGAGGGAGGTGGTAGCTGAGGGCTTAGCCACAGTTGTCGATCCAAGAGATGCGGTTGCTAATCAAGAATTGGGCTGGGATGATATTGGAGTTGCAATTTTAGAGGTTGTTGACACAGAAGAAAACAGTCTGACTATTGGAAGCATTGTGCGGTGGAAATTGAGGCATTTAGTGTTTGAGAATGTGAAGGATTCACAATCAAACACCACTACAACTGATGACAGAACATCTTTTCATGGGAAAAGAAAGTACACCTTCCTACAGCGCAGCCAAAGGGATCTGAGCAACGAACCGAAAAGGCAGAAAATGGCGATGGAGGTTCGAATGGTCTCGACAGTTGCTTGTTGCAAGAGGAGGTGCTGTCAACATGCTGATTGGGATGCTATTGAAGAGGAGAGAGCAAGATACAAGACATTGTCCTGGAAGGCAGCTCGCAATTTTGTGTATGAGGCATTACGGTCATTTGTTGATGCTTCAGAACATCAGGTGGGGGGCATGGTCTTCCAGAGGGGTTTGGTCTGCATGAAGGCATGGAGAATCATTTATGGAGTCCCTCAAACCACATTCTACAGAATCAAAACTGAGTTCGAGGAATAAAGGGTTCAACAGGCAGTCCATGGGAACGACGGTACGCACAAAACCAGGGGTCATGTTGTATATGGAGAGGCAATCTTCAAGAGGTTTGTCGAGACATGTAGCGAGCAGCAACCACATAAAACCTGCCTCTTGGAAGATGGAACACGAGACACCCAACGAGTTCACCCTTCCATGTATACCAAGGGGGCCATATTGGAAGATATGAATTGGGAACTCCAGAGTAATGGCTATAGGAAGCTGAGCCAATCTAGATTTAGTAGATTGTGGAGCAACAGGTTCAGGGATATGAGTATAGGAAAGTACTCCAGCTTTTCAAAGTGTGACGAGTGCACTGCTATCAAAATGGATTTGTCGAAGAATTTTTGCAGCGCTCAAGAGCGAGAGACGTTGGTTAGAAGGCGGCTCGACCACAACATCGAGCAGAGAAGCTGCAGGACTGCATATTATCATAACAGGATTCTCTCCATGGAGAGACCTGACTCTTACCTCTGCATCATCCACGACAAAATGGACCAGAAAAAGACGTGCTTACCTCGACTCAATCCTGCCCCCAAGGCAATTTCCTCATCCATGCAGCTGCCTGTGTCTCTGTTTGGCATAATCGCTCATGGGCATGGTGCCCAGAACTATGGGAACTTCTTTGTACCTCTATGGGGTGGCGAGGGTGCAAACATGATGATTGCGTCCCTAACAAAACACTTAAGGTCTCTGCAAAGTGCGCAGACTGAGCTGAACGGCCAACCCTTGCATAAGGCCCTTGTCGATCGAACCCCATACAGGGTTCAGCTGGAGGAGGAGCAAAGCCTTGCAGTATCGCGTGGGGCCCCATGCCATCCCAGTGAATATGTTGGCCGTCAGATTGTAGGGTTATCACGTGAGGCCTCATGCCATTCTGACGAGGCTGGTCGCCCGGTGAATGCACAGCCTCATCCAAACGAAGTAGAATCTCAAGGAAGTTCTTGCGGCCGATGTAGCCTTCCACCCCATCTTCTGCTCCAAACAGACAATGCTGGCAGTGAGAACAAAAACATGTACGTCTTCGCGTACTTGGCGATGCTTGTTGCCAAAGGCATATTTGAAACGGTTACACTTGGCTTTCTCATGGTTGGGCACACTCATGAAGACGTCAATGCCATGTTCAGTCACCTGGCAGAGTCCCTCCGGCGATCCAATGTCCTCACCCTCCCACAACTCTACGATGAATTCCAAAATTGCATCAAAGGCACTGTTGAAGCTGCACTTGTGACAGAGGTTCCAGACTTTAAGGGGTTTGTAAGAGGCTACATCAGGGATGGATCCGAAACACTGATTGGCCACTCCAAGCCTCTTCAGTTTCATTTCAGCATGCGTGACGGTGCTCCAGTGATGAGGTACAAGATGAGAGAATGGGACATAGTGTGGCTGCCAGTGGATGGCATTGAACTCTTCAAAAGAGATCCCATAACTGGGGAACCTATGATTCCTTAGGGTTCCCCACGGCCGATGCACCCGGATGGACTCAAAGACCAGGAAAGTATAGTGGCCGGGATTAGACAGCATATTGCCTTCTGGAAGAGGGGGTTGGTGTTTGGTGGAGAATCCTATTTTAAGAGGTGCAAGCCTTTGTTCGAATACTGGGAGAAGATTATATCTGCTATCCAAAATGGGCCGGTTGTATATGAAGAATTGGAAGAGTCCTTTTGGCTAGAACCTAGAGCACCAGATAGTAGCGGAATAATGTCCTCTGGAAATGCAGTGATAGACAACGATGTTGAGGATCACTATTGTGGGCCGAGGAACAAGAAGCCGGATTCAGCATTCAATCCAGTACAGGTCTGCAAAGGAATGGTCGTGCTTGTCAGACCCAGTAATAAAAAACAAATGATATGGGTGGGGCGCTACATCACTGATGTAGAGGAGGACGCGGAAACTAACTCCTTCAATGTAACTGTGGAGTGGTTCAAGCCAAGTTCCAGATATACGAAGGATTGCCTAGAAAAGAGATGGGTGCTAAATCCAAGGGATCCCAGCATGAGCATATCGGTGGATAATGTTGTGCATGGTTGGATGCGGAAGCAGAGTGCCACCATCACCTTGCCAGACCATGCAAGAGATGCAGCAAGAGCATTCATAACCCGGGTTCAAGGTGAGATTCATTAATATTCCTTTACTAAGTTTCTAATGTATTTTATTTCAAGGTGAACAATCCAAATCTGAATCAGAGGAGGCGTGATGGCATGTGGCCTTACGCCATTCATAGGTGAGATGATACAAATAACAAGTATAAATTCTTAGTTGTTCTAGCAAATTTTACTTAAAGTTCAAGGTGAACAAGCCGAATATGAATTCATTGGATTGTTATAACAAATTGCGAGGTGATGGCATGAGGCGATACGCCATTTGAGAGTGGTAGCCATTCCTATATGAGGTGAGTGAAATATTTATTAGAAATACCTCATTCAATTGTGCACTTCTAAGTCTTGGTCCACTCAGAACTGTTTGCATGTTTCTATTTTAATTCTTTCTCTAAAATGTTATTTAGCATGTGGCTTCATGCCATTGCTCTCCACAATCATGCATTGAATTTTTCTATCCTTGCATAATACTTCTCCATATATATAGCATGTGCACATATGTGATATGGTTCATTAGGCCTGATATAGTGTGTGAGGTAAAACAAAGATGATGTGACATATGCATTTACCAATCACACGTGCATAAATCTAATAATATGGCGTGTGGCCCATATTAATGGCACATAAACCCATATTGTGGGCTTACGTGCTTTATGTACCATCATTCCCTTGCAGCGTGTGTGTTGGTTTCCTTTTATAACACAACGAACTCCATATTTTAGGGTGAAGAGCGTTCTCATGGCAAGCACAAAATCTGTAAGTGAGGCAGAAAAGGAGACGGAGAAGGAGATAGGTGAAGATGTAGAATATATAAGTCTTCCAAACTCCCCGTACTATACTCCAGGTGATCATTTTTCTGAACAAACGGCAACATTAACAACTATCGAGAATGCCCCAGTAACGTCAGAGACAACAATCCAAAGCAAAACAACTGACCTGGAGAAGGATGATAGTACCGCTGAGAGTACCAAAAAGGAGGTGTCCACTAGCGCTTAGGCTTATAATGGCGTGTGCCCTCATGCCATTTACTTGATCACCAAATACCTTTTTCCCTTTGCACTAGTATATCTTAATACCGGTCTGAGAAATAGAATGGCATGTGCCCTCAGGCCTTTTACTAAATCACCTTTGAAAGAAATGCAAGCCTCTATGTCGTAAAAAAAAGGTACTAGAAAAATTCCTTAATAATATGAATGTTATTTAGTTTCATGAAAATACACTAAGGGTCAAATGAGTTAAATGACTTCTCCAGACTAGCAATGCCTCTTGCTACACCTTCACAATTAGATTCGTTAGAAAAAGATAACATTGAATAATATCTAAATGTTCTCACCATTAAGTTATATGTCTGGCTAATAGGAATGACGTTCATCTTGGAAAGCTCACCACACGCTCAATGAACAAACAAATAGTGTGTGCGCGCATGCCATCGCTCTTCTTTAGCTTCAGATTCGGCTTGTTCACCTTGACAATGAGATTTATTATACAACCAGATGGACTCAGTCTGGACACAAAGTCACCACGCTAGTCACCATGCCCCAGATATGTCTAGCCCCTGGATAAAAAACATATAATTTCACGTCATTTTCAAATACTTGAAAATTTGTACCTAGTCCCATTTTACTGAATAAATCCCACTTTAACGAAATAGAGCTTACAAGAAGTGTTGCTGAGGAATCTAGAGGCACGGGAAGCTCACCAAAGAGGTGGGCTGCCAACGGAAGAGAAAACGGGCTATGCGGAACGCAACGAACTCATCTATTACAAGCAAACGAGGGTGTATGTTCCAGAAGGGGAACTAAGGAAGGTAGCCTTAGAAGAGTGTCATGACGGACCTCTTGCGGGACACAGCGGAGTGCCCAAGACAATGGTCTTACTCAAGAGGAAGTACTATTGGCCAGATATGGCTAAGGATATCCAAGACTATGTAAAGACATGTCCAACATGTCAGCAGGTCAAAGCCGTGACTAAGGCTAGTGGGGGCTTGTTGCAGAGCATCCCAATTCCAGATCATCTGTGGAAATGTCTTACGATGGACTTCATCACGGGACTCCCCCCAAGTGAGGGGTTTGATGCGATATTCGTGGTGGTGGACTGATTTTCAAAGATGGCACATTTCATACCCACCACAACGGATGTGGATGCGAAAGGTGTGGCGAAGCTGTTCTTCGAACAAGTGGTTCGAGTGTGGGGAAGACCAGAAGAGATTATCTCAGATCAAGATAAGCTCTTCACTATTAGGTTCTGGAGAACTCTCTTGGAACAGTATCGCACCAAGTTGAAATTCAGCACAGCCTATCACCCACAGGCAGGTATGGGGTATTAAGTCAAGTTTGAGGGCACTAACACTTCTTGACAGAAGGACAAACGGAAAGGGTGAATAGGCAGCTGGAGGATTATTTGCGATGCTATGTCTCGGGAGACCAAACTGATTGGGTAAGTCATTTGGGACTTGCGGAAATGTGTTATAACAACTCACCACATTCGAGTATCGGGGTGAGTCCATGGGAAGTCATCAATGGGCGAGCTATTGAAGGTCCTGTGGAACTCGGCGTGGCCGAGTATCATGGAGAGCTACCTGCAATGGAGGCATTCACGGTGGAAAGACTCAACATTTGGAATCTAGTGAGGGATTCCTTGGAACGGGCTCAACAAAGGCAAACCAAGTACGCGAACCAAAAGTGCCAGGATGTAGAGTTCCAAGCTGGGGAAAGGTGTGGCTGAACACCAAGAACCTCAAGCTACCAAGTGGGATTAGCCGAAAGTTGACCCAAAGGTAAAAATGCATGTATTCTTGTAAATGAAATGATCTTAAGTTCCTTAAGCAGGTTCGCGGGGCCTTACGAGATTGAGGCACGAATCGGTAAAGTGGCTTACCATCTCCGACTTCCTCGAGAGATGGGGAAGATGCACCCAGTGTTCCATGTGAACTTACTCAAGCCGTACTTTGAGGATCCGCTTCGCAAGGACCAAGTAAGACCTTTACCTGAGGTTATCCAAGGGGAAGAGGAATACGAAGTCGAGGCCATCCTCAATGCGCGCAGGAGCAAGTGACAAGGACGCGAGGTGAGAGAGTTCCATGTGAAGTGGAAAGGATTTCCACACTGTGAAGCAACATGGGAACCGGAGGAGAACCTAGTGAACGCGCGAGATCTAGTGGAGGAATTTCTGCAAGGCAAAACTCGATGTACTTATGCAAAGTTCAATTAAAGTATCAATTTGCAAAGTTGAGCAGTGGCATATGTTGGGACCCTCGCCGAAGGTAAGCTAATTAGCATGGGTTAGCTAGGTCGACCAGGCATAGGGCACTACGCCCGACTCCCCGTAGGGATGTCAAATCCGTAGACGTATTCTACGGAGGTTGGGTTTGAGTCCCAACCCCCTAGTAAAGCAAGGCTGGGTTCAAGTCAAGACCCCATACTAGGGTGTGGTGAGGTGAGGGGTATAGGGACATTTATATTCCGTTGTCATGGGCTCTTGGCCGGGGAGGCTAACTTAGGCACACCACTAAGTGGGAGGATGCTCCCGGAGACATGGTCAACAAGTTGTAGGATAAAAAGAGACGTTCGATGTGGGCATCGAACTTCTTCTATGGGTGGTGGAGTTGTAAGGAACCGACTCCCCGAGATGTCGTAGGCTAAAGGATCTCCGAAAGCATGACCGAAATGACAAAGAGTTCATCGGATGGGACCGAGTCGAAGATTGAGTCCAAGACCGACTCTGAGACCGAGTTCGAGATAGAGTCCGGGATCGAGCCCGAAGCCGAATCGGAGACTGAGTTCGAGACAGAGTCCGAGATCCAAATCAGGTCTGAGACCGAGTCCGAGGTCGAATCCGAAGTCGAGTCCGAGATCGGGTCCAAGATCGAGTCCAAGATCGAGTCCGAGACCGAGTCCGAAGTCGGGTCTGAGATCGAGTCCGAGATCGAATCTGAGACTAAGTCCAAATACTAATACGGGTCAAGGGGTGAAAGCCCAAAGCATGCGTCTCCCGGGGGGGGGGGGGCTGTAGGGGGTTCCAAAAGTATAGTAAGGATAGTGAGGTCCAGGAACCAGTCTTGAAGGAACTCTTTAGTGGTGCTTCCAAACTGACTTGACGTTGAGACTGGGGCCGAGGGGCCTTGGGTGGTGCCGGAGGGGCCACCTAGGGAAGTGCTCAAGAGCAGCTCCCACTCCCGAAAGGGAAACCGACTACAGTGCTCCCGGCTCATATGGAGTGGTGCCCCACTTGAGTACCTTGTGGCTCATTGGTCCTCGCCCTTCCTAGGGGCTTGGGCCTTCCCTTCAGGATGGAAGTGGGGGGGTAGAGGTACCCATACTGGGCCGTTAAGCCACAGTGTTTCGCCCCGATGTCCCGAAGCAAGTGTTACACCCAAGGCTTGGGATTTAGAGGGTCCCATAATCAAGTCTTGTTGTACCAAGGGGTGTTAGGAACCTGAAGGCTTGGTGTGCTTGGCTGCTTGTGCATGCGGGGAGTGTAGCCAAACTTTAAGTCTAGTCTAACCCAGGGAGGGGGATTGGGAGAGACTTGGGAATCCGTAGATGGATGGCTAACACTCCGTTGCTCGTGTAGTGAGTAGCTGAAACCAAGTAGGACCAAGTAGGAGCTGGTACAATGGGCGAGAACCTTGGCGAGGGAATTTAGCACAAGCTAAGGTAGTGTTGGTCGGATAGACGAGGTAAGCTTGCAAATTGGAAAGGAAAAATTTGTGGCTTACACCAGGTTCTTCCGCTTCAATAATGAAGTAACGGCAGAATGGTCACCTTCAAGTAACGTCTGAGAACCATGTAGATATGCATGAATTTTCTCAAAACCCCAAACTGCAGCAAAACACTCCTTCTCTGTCGTGGAAGAGTTCACCTCTACTAGTTGTAACGTACGGCTTATATATGCAATAGGATGATGCTGACCAGGCACACTTGGGCTTTCTTGCATCAACACACCTCCAAGACCAATATCAGAAGCATCTACATGCAAAATAAAAGGTCGAGTGTAGTTAGGATATGCCAAAACCGGAGGAATCGTCAACAGCTCTTTGAGATCCACAAACACCCGCTCACAATCTAAAGACCAGATGAAAGATGACGTTGATGACTTCAGCAACGCTCGCAATGGTGCAGTGCGATCAGAAAGATGATCCACAAAACGACCGAGATACTGCATCTTGCCCAGGAAGTACTGCATATCATTCACACACTTCAGAGTAGGGAACTTTAGAATGGCTACAAGTTTGTTAGGATCAACTTGCTAACCCTCACGAGAAATACAGTACCCAGGATAAGTTGTGTCCTTGGACCCAAACACGCACTTCGACCGCTTCAGCTTTAAACCAATGTCCCATAGTTGATCTAACACTTTACACACATCACGAATGTGCTCCTCCCACATCCCCTCCAAGTGAATCAAGACATCATTGATGAAGTCAGCAGTCACCTCTGGCATATCACAAAGAACCTCGTCCATCATCCGCTAGAAAGTTGTTGGAGCATTGTTCAAACCAAATGGCATCATCAAGAACTCGTACAAACCAAATGGTGTACGAAAAGCAGTCTTAGGAATATCTTCTTCGGCCATTAGTACTTGCCAGTGTACCCAGAAGCAAGATCTAGCTTGGTGAACCAACGACTTCGCCCCAGACGATCCAAGAGATCAGCAGTGTGAGGAAGAGGGTACACATCCGGGATCGTCACTTCATTTAACGGACAATAGTCGATGCAAAAACAAATACTCCCATCAGGCTTCGTCACAAGATGAGGTTCACATGCCCAAGGACTTTGCAACTTCCGACACCCTTCTCCAACATCTCTTTGACATTTGCATGTAAAATCTTGATCTCCTTGGGTGACCAACGATGAATATGAACCTTGATTAGACGAGCATCCCCGGTTGGAATTGGATGACATGTGGCAATCTTGGCCCCAGACAAGAGGTCAAATTCAAAGAGATCAGCATACTCCTTCATGAGCCGGTCAACAGCTGCAACACAAAGATCATCGGAGGGATCAGAAAAGGGAAGAGCAGAACAAATGAAAACACAGGAGGAAATAGTGGGGGAACAAAAGTAATGGAAGCAGAGGTAGAAGTAGAGGGACGAAGAGGTATGGAAGTGAGAGGAATGGATGAAACATAAGGAAGTATGAAACAAGGGGGAGAAGCCTCAAAGTCACACTTGGCATGATTTCGCTGCAATCAATCTATACCAAGAATGAGGTCAAAAGCTTGACTCGGCACCACCCGCAACGACTGCAACTCAAGCTCGAGATTGCCCACACGCACAACCAGGTCCGCTTCATCTCGTGCACACGCATGTGTACGGCCGTTGCCATAAAGAATGAAAACTAAATCTACCGCATGACGCAAGTGTAGACGACAACATGTGGCAACAGGTCGAGCAATAGAAGATAAACTCGAACCTGTATCAACCAAATAGAGAGAATAATAGGAGACCTCTTGTTATAAAAAGCAGCTTGGAAAATAAACACTGGATGAACCGGTGCCGAGTGAACCCCTTGATGATACTTCCGAAAGAAAAATAGAGGGGTCACTAATTTATTCGCGCAAGGTCCCTCCGTTACTCATGTACCTCCTTGTTTCCTGGATGCACCTCGGTGTCCAAACCTTCCACCGCAGTAGCACCAACAGGACGTTGCTGACGCCAAGGTCTCCACCCAGGAAATGGAGGTCGCCAATCCGGAAAGCGCCGACAACGCTGATAAGTATGACCAACTTCATCACACGCCCAATAACGAACATCACGGCCACGACCACGTCCTCGCCCTTGTCCTTGGACTCGAGTAACAGCAGCATCAACCTCCATTGGAACAGGACCATCACCCATAGAAAGTGGAGCTAAAGGACGTGCAATGAGAATTAGAAGAGGCGATATCTTGATGCAATTTGGCATTCGTTTCCAAAGTCTTTTACTTCGTGTGGAGCCAAATATGTCGAAGTGGATCAAGCTAGGAATGTTGTGGTTAGCACTTTGTCAAGATCTTGTCGGACTTATGCATGCACTTGTTCCCGCCACCCTTGACGATGGTTTTCGCTTGGCACAACGTTATGCCAACTTAGATGGCCCTTGGCGAAGACGATGCAATTGTTGGAAGGCATCATCACAATCATTGGCATGTCCGAAGGTGCGTTTGAAGATGTCCGGTAGAACACTCCAATCCCCACGAGTGGCTACACTCAATCCAATGTACCACTGCAACGCCGTCCCTTGGAGACACGTGGGGAACTCACGCAAACATTGAGCATCATCCCAAGAATGATATGTGGCAATCACCGTGAAATGATCGAACTAATGGTACATATCATCCCCAGGATTCCCACGAAAGAACTCCGGCCAAACGCGAGGATTGGCACCAAGAGCAGGAGGAGTTGGACCACGTGCCATGAATGCCGCCATCAATTGAGTTTGGTTGTTCAAATGCAAATGCATAGCATCAAGCAATTGAATCAACTGCTGCTCTAGAGTTAAAGGAGGAGATTGCTGATCTGCTATGAAGATATACGAAAAAGAAAGAGCAAAAGAAGAGAAATGACAAAAAGCTGGAAGGAAATGGTGGATTTAGACAATGCAAAAAGCTAGATCTAAATCAAAATTCTGAAAGGAAAGAACAAAAGAAAGGAAATGGAAAAAGCTAGATCTAGACGATGCAAAAGTTAGATCTAAACCAAAATCCCAAATCCAAGCACTCCCCAGGGACAATCAAAGGTGCCCCTCACTTCCACCAATATGAGTGCATGGAATATGGAAAGGGAATACAAAAATGTGCATATCAATTAGCCCAAAAACCCTAGCTTATATACAGGAGCAAGTGGTCTGGATTGAAACCAATCTGATGGCTACCAAAATCCCACTACGCTAATATTAGTATACGGCATCGTAGTCGTACACTTGGCCCTCACACTTGCAATTAAATTCAGTTAAATAGTTCATCTTATATCTTCTAACTATAGTGATCTTAGTGGTTCCTATACTACACTTTTAGTTTATTAAATGATAACTTAATTGGAAGACTCTTTTGTTCTAATATAAGAGTTATTCACTATTAATTTGATATTTCTAAAATATCTTTGTTTATGAATTTAATATTGTCCATTTTATTGTTCTTGAAGTTTGGGCTAGTATATGCAAACTAGCTTCAACACTTTGTATATATATATGAAATATTTAGTCATAGGATAATTAGAATTGACTAATCACATAACCCACTTGTTCCTATTTCCATTAAAAGGGCATAACTCATATTGGCCTGTTTATAGTAATCTATCTAAACTTACTGATGGGTTTAGTTTATATATTCAAGAAGGTTGGGCATTTTATCACTTACAAATAAAAATATATCAGCTTTTATAAGTTAGGTGATACCTAGAATAGCAAGGGTGGCTAACTCTATTGGTCATTTCCTTGTTGATGATGGTTAAAAGGTGTTTGAGTGCTAGCATATTTTATGTAAATAGAGATAGTTTTTTAACTCAATTAAGTTGGTACAAGTCTCAATGTCTTCATTGACCATTGACTAATAATCCATATTGAGATAAGAAGAATCAACACCTTCATTTCCACTTTTAATTTTATAGGTAAGAATATATCTTTTTCAAAGGTAAATAATATTTTTAAGGAGCCACTAATCAATAAGAATTGAATTGATGCCATTTACTTTGATACCATATGTAATGTATTCTATCACTTTCCCTTTAATCAACTGAAAAACGAGCAATACTTTATAAAAGAGTCTTTAGTGGTTATTTTATCCCTATATATCATCTAATGTTCTAAGGATTCATGATGACGGTATATTGAAATCTCATCCCAAAGAAATAATAGTACAGAGTGATATTAAAATAGTCTTAGAGCATCCATAATACTTGGTTTAACAACAATATTTGAATCTCCTCATCTTTCAACTTTATGTTTGCTATATTTTTTCACTTTTTCTTCATTGTCCTAGTGGTTGCAATTCCCAGATTGCTCACCCTTCTGCAAGGCACCTAGATGTGGGAATTTAATCATTGTATCAGGTGAGTCTTCCCTACAATCTTAATATAGGAGATGTAGTAGGAATTGATACGTTGATAATGAAGTGGAAGAAAGTTAATTGCATCCTACTCCAGCCTGTGGATGGGCTTGATTGATTTTATTTATTTAGTATTTGGATATATTAACTATATTACTAAATCAGGCTAGAATATACTTGGATTTTTTTGTGGGTTTTCAAAAAAATGAATTAATAGTTTTAGGTACTACTTTAAACATTTTTTATGATTATTAGTTTTTGTATCCCATATTACATTATGAGGTGTAACTGAATTATATATTACAAAGTTACAGTCGTTCTGCATAATAGAATATGTGAAAATAAAACAATTTACACAATAATATCCTATTGACCATAAAACTTCTTTTTTTTCAGAATATAATACAGAATTTCCATCAATTTGAGTTTTCCAATAACATAACTCAAAGTAATCTTCAGAATTATTAGATTTCCATAAGAGATTTGTACCAGAATAAAGGGAAGCCTTACAATTTGATTCAATAAAAAATATATTTTTACCATTTGAAGAAATTAACATTTGTCCCTTAAAAAGTATATCATTATCAAAACCAGCATTTAAAGTATTTTTTGCAATATAACATTTATTTGGCAGTGACATCTTATAAATATATGTGTTAAAATTATTCATAGATATCGTATGATTGTTACTGAACCATAAAAGAAAATTATATTCAAGTATATATTTCTTACCCACAATTTTACAAGACTTTGAGCCTGTTTCAATCATAAGTCTTTTATTTAGATTTAAGTGGTCTCCAAAACCTTTTTTGAGTACCAAACCAACAACAGTATGACTTTCTTGTAAACATGTTGATGGTATTAAATCAATTCTTTGAATTTTCACTGCAACAGCTCCTCTGTCAAAATCTACATAGGTAAGATCATTATAATTTGGGGGATAATCAGTATATGTATGAATTCTTTTGATAAGTTTCTGAAAACCATTTTTTATAATAAGATTCATCTCACTTTCGTAAAATGTATTATTTTCTCCCCATTCAATATATCCTATACAATAAATATTACTAACAAAAAATATTAGGAAATTACAAATAAAAATCATTAATACACTAAAATAAAATTTTAAACTATTTATAGTATCATTTCTTCTTTATTATGCATACATGTGTCTTTATAGAATATATAGTTAAATAAAATTGTTGTGCGTTGCGTGGCAGCAACGCTTGGTTTGCTTTTGTTTTTAAATATTTTTTATTATGATATATAATTTGTTATGATTTGTCCAATATGCAATTCCTGATATTTTATATATTATATCTTTCCATATATGATCTGTTAATTTTGTATTACGTGTATTGTGTTTTATTATTTGTATTTATCCTTCTTTCTCCATTATTGTTTGAAGTGGTTTTGCTTCTTCTTTTTGGTAGTCAATATTAAAATATTTTGTAATTATTACTGGTTTTTATTATCTATTTTCTGTATATATTTTTGTAGTCTTTTAATGAATATTTTTATATTTGTTCCAGGTTTTCTGTGTAAATTTATTATCTATAATTTTTTTAATTTTTTCTAGTGATACATATGACATTGCCATTGTTTCTGTTTTTCAATGTTCTACTATTTCTGATTTGTAGTCATTTGTATCCAATATTGCTACATGTGGGGGTTGTTCATGTATATATGATTTATATTTAATAAAATATACATCCTCATGTTTTTGTGCTCTTACTTCTTGCATACATATTATATCTGATGTTAATAATTGTGAATCACTCTTTATATCTTCTTGATGTGCACTAATAGATCTTGTATTTAGAACTTGTATAATTGCTTGGTTAGCCATTTTTTCTTCTTGTAAATCTATTAAATCAATTTGCCATGATGCTTCTGTTGTCATTCTTATTATTTCTTTAGCTGCATCTTTATTGATTTTAATATGTTTATGTTCAATTGGTCTATATAAATGTATACCTTTTAGTGTTTGTGCTCTTGATAATTCTTGTTCTAGATATTTTGTCATATCCTAATTGCATAACTATTGATCCTTGTGCTCTATGTATTGTTCTTCCTGCAATGGTTGTAATGGAAATTAGGTTCTACTTATAACATAATTTTTATTTTTAGTAATATTTATTATTCTTGTTATTTTTTTCATTGGTGTCCAGTTTTTTTCATTATTTTTCTTTATTGTTATGTTTTCTTTAGCTCTTGTATTTTCACCTGTTTTTATATTTGGGAATTCTATCCACATTATTTGTTCTTCTTCAATCTGGGTTACATCTTGTAATACTCCATCTGCTCCATTTATTAATACATCTTCTATTGCTATATTTTGTGTTATTTCAATTGCTATTTTCTTTTAAAATGTAATATTTTATATAGTCCTTGTGTTTTTCTTGTGTGATCTGGCAACGTGAAATGTGTAGGACAGGAATTTCCATATTTGTCTTGTGCTTCTATAATTATATCTTTACCTTGTATGTGTTGTATTATTTTTTTTATTATGTTCTCTTACTTGTTCATTAGTTGCAAATATAGAATAATATTCAGTGTTATATGTATCTGTAGTGACTTGTTTATTCTAGCACTTTATCTATTTGTTCTCCTATTTTAAATCTTTTATAAAGAGTATATAATCTTTTTGCCTCATTATTTCAGTAAGTTCATAGATTTTAAAATTATTTTTCCATGGGTTGTGTCTTTAGAAGTGAGGCCATGGTGCATTTTTATAAACTTCATTGAGCTTCTGAATTTTGTTTGAATCAACTAGTGGCAAAAATAAAGTACCTCCAAATGTTGCTAAATCACCTGATACACTCATGATTTTCATAATATTAAAAAATAAAAACTTTGGCATATATCCAGCATATAAATCTGGTACAATATGATGATACTGCTCTTCATGCTCCAGATGCATATAGAGCTGTGAAAAATATCTTAGAAATAGAAAATTAATTAGGAAAAAACATTACCATAGTTACATCCAAAGGATTATCAGAAAAAGCAATCTTTATTTTAGGAAAAACACTAGTGTTGATTACAACAGCATGTATAGCTTGTGGATAAACTCTAGTAGCCATTAAAGAGTTGTGGATAAACTCTAGTTGGCTGTAATCTTAGTTTAACATCAAAATCATCTATAATTTGAATGATAGAAGAATCTGTAATATAAAGAACTTTTTCTGAAATTCCATGGTGGTAAACTGGGTTTTTCTGTTGTTCAATCCATCTGAAGTGAGAGAATTAAAATCTTGTTAATTTTTTTCTTAAATTACAAATCTTGTAAGTGAGAAATATTTGCCAACCATAAATTTATTATATAATCGCACACACATGGATGAATCGCTATATATAGTTAAAGTTTGCAAGCCATGCATATCTGTACAATCCATTATATAAGTTAAGTATTTTGCACTTCATAGAGTGTTCTTTGCAAGATGAAGTTTATAAGTTTCATACCTAGGCAAAAAGCAAATCAAAACTACAAAAAAAAAAGGATTTCAAAACCATACGTAGATAAAATCTTCAACTCAAGAATCTTGGTTGAATTTGCTTTTTCAAAGACAAGTGATGCAATAGTGGCTTTTAGGATGGTCAACTTTGTCCTCTTTGCTTGTGAAATTACAAAACCAAAAAGAAATAAATCAAGAAATACTAAAGAATAAAGAGAAAAACCAAACCTTCATAAGAATTTGTTTCTGTTGACATATCCTCAACGGGTGATGACTGAACAATATCCATAGCACAATCCTTTTCATGCACTGACTCTCCTCATTGTAAACATCCTTGCCAAATACTTCTCATCATCGTCCAAGCTGAAGCTAGAAGCAACATGACTCCACTCCTCGGCTGCTACAATCTCCCTCCGTCTGTCGCTTTAAAAAAGAGGAAGGAATAGGAATAGAAAGATTGTCATTTGCGTGGACTCAAGCATCCAAGTCAAAGCCCAGCATTAATGTCATGGTTTCCTCCAAAACTCAAGGTTTGGTCACTATCCATCAATTGAGCCTCAATTTGCTCTTCCCAACAACTCCTTTTTGAAAAGACTCTCCCTCCTCCATTGATCTTTGTTTTCTACCCACTGCCCACTTGCAGCCATATGGAGGAAGATCTAAGCTCCATACATGGATGTGTTCTAGGTTGATTGATTGATTCTGGGCAATCAATCAGTACTACTGTGGTGGGTTTCTGATCCTGGATCGTGGCTCTCAACTCAAACCTCCAGGGAGAGGCAATCCTCAATCAATTCACTAGTTCAAATATGATTTTCTTGACGCTTCCCAGGGACAAGAGCAATCCATTGGAGCCAGTGGAGAACATGGTGGCCAGGAATAACAATAGCATCGTGATTGATCTCAAGGGGGCCTTGTTCAAATCCTTGAGCTGGTTTCAATACTTCATGCTTGTCACAATTGAGGCTGGGAGTCCCCCTATGAGCGCTCCTCCTCTTTTTCATTCTTCCCTTCACGTAGATCACTGGCTGCTTTGTCCATCCAGCCCTGGAGCTCCAGATTCTCTGCTTTATGGTGGTGGCTGGATTGAGGGCCTTGGTAGTGGAACTTTGAGAGCTCTCTTGCAATTGCCATTCTGGACATAGAACCTAACCAATGCACTTTACATTACATGGTTTCTTTGGCTCATGCTCCAAAAACCACACATGCTCATGATGATATAAAGTGGTTAGAAAAGTTTATAAATTATAAATATGAAATTAATCTAAATGAATAACCACCATTGGATGACAAAATATCATAGAATATTCAAGCATATTCTAAGTATATTCATTACCATCCCAGTCCCCCTACAGGTTTGCTTAAGCAAACCAAAAAGATAGAGTTATTGATTACAACACTTGGTTTACTTCTGAAATTTATAAATTCTTTTATATAAATAGTGATCCAAAATCCTTATTTCTAAATTTTGTAGACTTTGTGAGGTCCAAGTGTACAGCTATGATGCCATATACTAATATTAGCATAATGAGATTTTGGTAGCGGTCAGATTGGTTTCAATCTAGACCACTTGCTATTATATATAAAATTGGTATGCATATTTTCTATATTCCCTTTTCATATCCCATGCCCTCACATTGGTGGAAATAAAGGGCACCTTTGATTGTCCCTAAAGAGTGTTTGGATTTGGGATTTTTGTTTAAATCTAACTTTTGCATCGTCTAGATTTAGCTTTTTCCATTTCCTTCCTTTTATTTTTTCCTTTTGGGATTTTGGTTTAGATATAGCTTTTCCATTATCTAGATCTCCCTTTCCTTCTAACTTTTTTCATTTCTCTTCTTTTACTCTTTCTTTTTCATTCATTTTCATGGCAGAGTAATAGTCTCCTTCTTTGACTTTAGAGTAACAGTTGGTGCAATTACTTAATGCTATGTGATTGCAATTGAACAACTAAACTCAATTGATGGTGGCATTTATAGCACGTGGTATAGCTTTTTCTCTGCTCTTGGTGCCAATCCTTGCGTTCGGCCGGAGTTCTTTTGTGGGAATTCTAGGGATGATGTGTACCATTGGTTTGATCACTTCATAGTGATTGCCACATATCATTCTTGGGATGATGTTCGAAGTTTGTGTGAGTTTCCCACGTGTTTCCAAGGGACGATGCTGTAGTGGTACAATGGTTTAAGCGCAACCACTTATAGGGATTAAAGAATTCTCTCTGACATCTTCAAACGCATATTCAAATATGCTAATGATTGTGATAATGCCTTCCAACAATTGCATCGTCTTTGTCAAGGGCCATCTAAGTCGGTGATGCAATTTAGCGTTTGTTTTCGAAGCCTCTTGCTTCGTGTGAAGCCAAATATGTCGGAGTGGATCAAGCTGGGAATGTTGTGATCAACACTTCGTTAAAATCTTGTCGGACTTGTGCATACACTTGCTCTAGCCACCCTTAATGATGCCTTTTGCTTGGCACAACGTTATGAAATGTTATCTCTTCCACTTCTTGCTGCATGTCCTTTAGCTCCACTTCCTGTGGGAGATGGTTCTGTTCCAATGGAGGTTAATGTTGCTGCTACTTGAGTTCAAGGACCAAGGCAAGGATGTGGTTGTGGCCATGATGTTTGTTATTGGGCGTGTGATGAAATTGGTCACACTTATCAGTGTTATCAGCATTTTCTAGATTGACAGTCTGGGTAGAGACCTTAGCATCAATAACATCCTGTTAGTGCTGCTGCAATAGAAGGTTTGAACACCAAGATGCATCCGGGAAATGAGGAGTTGTGCGAGTAATGAAAGGACTTTGCTTGAATAAGTCAGTGACCCCTCTATCTTTCTTTCGAGAGCATCATCAAGGGGTTCACTCGGCACTAATTCATCCAATATTTACTTTTCAAGCTTGTTTTTATAACAAGCAGTCTCCTATTATTCTCTCCATGTTAGTTGATACAGGTTCGAGTTTATCTTTTATTGCTCAACCTGTTGCCACATATTGTTGTCTACACTTGTGTCATGCGGCAGAGCCAGTTTTCATTCTTTATGGCAACGGCTTTACACATACATGTGCATACGATAAGGTAAACCTAGTTGTGCGTGTGGGCAATCTCAAGCTTGGGTTGCAATCATTGTGGGTGGTGCCAAGTCAAGCTTTTGACCTCATCCTTGGTATGGATTGATTGCAACGCAATCATGCCAAATGTGACTTTGAGGCTTTTCCCCTTTATCTCATACTTCATATATTTCATCCATTCCTTTTACTTCTATACCTCTTTGTCTTTATACTTCTACCTTTTCTTCCATTACTTTTGTCTCCCCATTACTTCTCTGTTTTGTTTCGCTCTTCCCTTTTTAGATTCCTCCAACGGTCTTTGTGTTTCAACAGTTACCCAATTTATGAAGGAGTATGCTGATCGCTTTGAATTTAACTTATCGTTTGGGGTCAAGATTGCCACACGTCATCATCGTCCAACTGGGGATGTTTGTCCAATCAAGGTTCATGTTTGTCGTCGGTCACTCAAATAGATCAAGATTTTATGTGCAAATGTTAAGGAGATGTTGAAAAAAGGTGTTATTCAAAAGTTGTGGAGTCTTTGGGCATATGAATCTCATATTGTGACAAAGCCTGATGGGAGTATTCATTTCTGCATCAATTATTGTCCATTAAATGAAGTGACGATCCCTGGTATGTACCTTCTTCCTCACATTATTGATCTCTTGGATCGTTTGGGGAAAAGTTGTTAATTCATCAAGCTAGATTTTGCTTTTGGGTACTGGCAAGTATCGATGGCTGAAGAAGATATTCCTAAGATATGTTCATGATGTTCATAAAGTGTTGAATTAGCTACAAGATATTTGTTTAAAGTTGAATGGTTGAAGTACGTGTTTGGGTCCAAGGACACGATTTATCTGGGGCATCATATTTCTTGTGAGGGTTTGCAAGTTGATCTTGACAAACTTGTGGCTGTTCTAAAGTTTTTTACTCCGAAGTGTGTGAATGATGTGCAATGCTTCTTGGGCAAGGTATAGTATCTTAGTTGTTTTATGGACCATCTTTCTGATTGCACTGTACTATTGCGAGCATTGTTGAAATCATCAATATCATTTTTCATTTGATTTGTGGACTGTGAGTGAGCATTCATGGATCTTAAAGAGCTATTGATGACTCTTCTATTTTTGGCGTATCTTAATTACACTTGACCTTTCATTTTACACATGGATGCTTTTGATATTAGTTTTGGAGGTGTATTGATGCAAGAGAGCCTGAGTGTGCCTATGTAATGCATGTGGTTTTGACTCTTTATCCTATGGTGATTTACCATAGGATAACACCACGAAGCTAGTGGTGTGGAACCCGAGGTTCAGGGCCTTGGGCCACTGAACAAAGGAATGGTGCCAAACTCCCAAGCATAGAGCCCAGAAGCGATGGAACCGTATTACCGAGCAACTCTTGAGCGTATAGCCCAAGAAGCGAGGGACAGGAGTATGAAGTGACTTGGAATAGTCCTAGAGCAACTAACATCCTAATGCCAGGACTAGCACGCAAAATAGAGCCAAACAGAGTTTAGCGCTATTTTGGCATACTGGTGGCTTAATGCAAGGACATGGGTACTCCACTAGCTAATATGGTGTGGAGCTTGGGTTTAGACCCAAGCCAGACACAAAACAAGGACAAGCACACAAGCAGGAGCTAGATTATACCTCAAATTGGTTAGCCATGCACGTAAGCGGAAGCTAGACTAAACCTCAAATTGGTTGGCCATGCCTGACCTACCCACTATCCCTACTATACATTTGGAACCCCCTATAGCCCCCCCCCCTCTTGAGGCACGCTTTGGGTTTTCACCCCAAGCTTCCCTTAGTATCAAGAGTTAGACTCTGGAACAAGCTCGAAACTGACTAAATATGAAATGTTTCTAGACTGCAAATTTGGACACGGGATGAACACCATTATATTTAGAACAATCTCTACATTCTATAGATATGCCAAATGAGTAAATCTAGATGCTTTCCATAAATAGCATTTGGGACCGAATTGAGACTAACACAAAAGGCATGATAGCGAGGGTGTTTGGTAAACACAGTAAACTATTATCTAGCGAATATTGAGGGACCAATTTCAATATCGGAGGGGGTTCTTGATACTAGCAAGTGCAAGCCAATGACTCAAGTTTCTCAAACCAGACCAAGTATGTTCAGCAAAAAATACATAGGATTCCTACCTTATGTTTATCCAATCTAAGTACATGGTTATTAACTAGTTTCTCAACTAGCTCAAGTGGGAAACTGATAACGAGTCTAGCAATACCGACTTCCTACCGTTGTGGCAGTAAGGAAAGAATATATGAAAGGACTAGTCGATAGGTAAATTTCAATACCCAAAGTCACATTCACGACACTCTCCCCCCCTTAGGGAAGATCGACGTCTTCGTCGATGCATACTCAAGTTTAAACCACCGCCAAGGAAATAACTCCAGAAAAAGTTTATGGTGATCACACTATGTGAGAAATGCACTAACTTAAATGAGTTAGGGGTAACCTCTTTGTCTAACGCGGATGCGCTACCAACTCAAACACCTTCTCGCCATCGCCGATAAGGAAATTAAGGAAATGACCAATGGAGTTAGCCACCCTTGCTGCTCTGGGTGTCACCTATCTTACAAAAGTGTGATATGCCCCTGCTTGCAGAGACATAGAGAAAGAAGCCAGAGACCCCAACCCTCATGAGCAAAGAAACCAAACCTGTCGGTAAGGTTTAGATAGACTACTGTAAATAGGCAGTTAAAATTGTTTACATGGTCATGCCCTTTTAAAATAATATAAGGAATATTGACAGAGAGGCAGGTGATGTGACCAGTGGATAGTGTTGGGGGAAGGAGGGGCACCTCCCCTAACGTTCGCTCAAACACGAGAAATGCTTCGATGCTCTTTGCAAAATGCCCCCCCCTTGCCCTTGTGAGGCAAGGGTTTATACAAGGAAGATGGGGAATATTCTAAAGACTAGAATATTCCTTCTCTCTCTCTCTCTCACTCTCTTGGTGGCCATGCCCTAACATGCGACCACAGTGGATCGCGTTGGCTGCAGACGCGCAAGAACCCGTTGAAGAGTGTAGACTGTACCTCTGCTACTGATGCCAAGTGCTGGTAACTGTGTGAAATAGTAGAAACTGTAGAAAACAAAGTGGAAAAGAAAGAAAAGAGGTAGGTGTGAAGTTTGGAGACAGGGAGGAAAACCCGGTGGGAAACCCTGTAGTCAAACTGGACCCTGAAGTTGAAGAAAAAGTGCAGAAAAAGTGTGAAAAGAAGAGGAAAATAGAGGAAAAAGAGTGTGAGTACCCAAAGAACTTAATCCGTACCTGGATTTTGGCTCAGGAAAGTGTAATATGCAAATGCAGCCTCTTGATAACTTCCGGTATGCTCCAAGGATTGGCCGAATTTGAGAAAGAAAGAGGGGTAGAAGAGGGGATGCGTTGCCCAGTGGTGAAATGATGAAAGATGGAGTGATATGGTGGAGCGCCAAGATGATGGTGGCACTCTGAAAAGGTAGCCATTGATAACCCCATAGAGTAAGTGTTGACCACTCGGAGTAGCCAGTAACCCGTAACCAGTAGCTGGGTACCTATAACCGGTAACCACTTGCTCTCGCTCCTACTCCTACGCCTACTCCAGTACCGATATGATGGAGTGATATGGTGGAGCGCTGAGATGGTGGTGGCACTCTAAAAAGGCGGCCAGTCTGATGTGTCGAACTGAAGAAGTCAGCAGCTGAAAAGGACGGCATAGTTGCTGGGTTGCCGGTAAAGAGAGGTGGCATGTGTCCACAGAGTGCTGGAGCAGAAGAAAGTGGCGTTGGCTTCTATGGCCTTGCCTAAAGATCCACCTAGGTGCCTTGAGTGAACAGGTTCACCTGGTTGGAAGAAAGTCACTCCAGAAAAGCTAGTGCGTCGTCGGCAAATGGTCGTCCAATGGTCGGCAAATGGTCCAATGGTCAAAGGATATCTCAAAAATGGCTCGTCCAAATGAGGTGGTGTCATTTGCTGCTGGTGTAGATATGTGTGTCTGTGGTATGGTGGAAATGTGACCTCAAACGGAGATGTGAATGATGGTGAAAGAATGAAAGATGCAAGACGAGCATCTAGAGATAAGTGTGGGCAATGTTGCTGGAAGTGATTGGTGATGGAACTGTGAGTGTAGATGTTATGGAATAAGTGAGGGGAATGCGTGGGGTGTAGTAATGGTAAGGGAAGGGCCAAAGAACCTGGAACATAGACCAAGCCACATGAGGAACCTCCATACAAATGGCAATGCAGCCTGAGCGCGAAATCCAAGGCATGGGCCAAGGTCCAATGGAGAAACACCCTCTGAAAGTAAGAAAAATAACCATGAAAGTAAAGTGAAAGAAAGGAAGAAAAAGAAAAAGAAAAAGAAGAGAAGAGGAATGCCTCACTCGATGAAGCGTTTGAGATGAGAGTGGTTGTGAGCGTGTGGGAGCTCACATCCATCAGCATCAACTAGCACATATGCTCCACCTCTGATGTATCACTGGACAAAGTAGGGGCTGGTCCAGCGAGGGGAGAATTTCGAAAGTGGCGTAAACTCCTTGAGTAGAACAAGATCGCCATCCTCGAATGGTTCGTTAAACCGCTGGTGATTGATGACTGACTTGATCTTCTGCTTGCCTCGAAGGAGATGTTTAGTCGTGGATCGTCGCTGTTCTTCCAAGGCAAGAACCTCTAAGTCACGTGCATGAAGCTTGTCCTCATCGCTAAGCTGCATCGCTGCTGCGTATCGAAGTGAAAGTGAGAGTGATGGCACCTGGATCTCCACTGGAAGCACGGCCTCTGTCCCATAGACAAGGGAGAATGGGGTCACAGAGATGGATGTCTTGAAGGACGTCCGAAAGGCCCACAATGCCGTAAGCAAGTGTTCATGCCAACGCCTTGGGTGATCCTCCACAAGCTTTGAGATGACTGTCTTCAATATCTTGTTGCTGGACTCTACTTGGCCATTGCACTGAGGATAATAGCTGCTGCTCTTCACGTGCTTGACTTGCAGCTGCTGAAGAAGATGTTGCATCACCTGTCCAAGGAAGCCACTACCACGATCGGAAACCAAAACGGCAGGGACTCCGAATCGGCAAATGATGTACTCGTAGACAAACTTTGCTGTAGACTGTTGATCTGCCTATTGTAGAGGGGTGGCCTCAACCCATTTTGTGAAATAATCCGTTGCCACAATGATGTATCGCTGTCCTTTTGAGCTCGGTGGGTTGATCGAGCCAACGAAGTCCAGTCCCCACTGGAAAAAGGGACCTGGAGAAGTAATGAGCTGGAAAGGAAGACGTGGAACATGGCTCCGGGGGTTGAACCGTTGGCACTGCTCACATGCCTTTGCATAGGCCAAGCTATCCTGGTGAATTCGAGGCCAAAAGTAGCCATGGCACAAGAGGAGCTGTGCCGTGACCCTTCCCGAGAAATGCCCGGCACAAGAGTGGAAAGCCCGAAGGAGCTCAAGGACCTCGTGTTCCCCCACACACTGCAACAAAACCTCCTGAGAAGTCCTCCTGTAAAGGTGCCCGTCGAGAAGGCAAAACCCCCGTGCTTGGATCTCCAATGCCTTTTGTTGCACTAGTGAGGAATCTACTAGGAACTGACCTGAATCTAGGTACATTGCAACGTCCTGTAATGCTGCTGGGACCACAAAGGAAGTAGCTTCAGCAACCAGGAACTCACTTGGATCCATCACACGCTTCCGCCGCATGTGAAAACTGGGTTGGAACTCTTGGATGGTCACAATCCAAGATAAAGTACAAGGACTATGAATCGGTCGCTGTAGAAGAAAGGTTAGAACATTAAAATAGACATGGAAATGGATACGGGCTCCAGCAAGAAAGTGATGAAAGCGCTCCAAGGTATAAACAACAGCCACTGCTTCTTTTCTCCTTCCACGTACTTCTTCTTAGTCTCCTTGAACGAATGTGAGGCATAGTATGTTGCATGTGGTGGCTTGCCAGGCTGTGAACATTGGCAAAGGCAGACTCCAAAAGCCTCTGTACCCGTTGTGATGTAAATGTCAAAAGGAAGTTGTCGCTCTGGGGGTTGGAGTACCGGGGCCGTGCGGAGTGACTGCTGCAGTGATTCAAAGGCTTGTTGCTGGGACTTACCCCAAACAAATGGAATGTTGTGTTGTAGTAGAGCTATCAGAGGCCGTGAACGTGCAGCATAGTTGTGGAGGAAATGGCGAAAGAAACCCGTTTGCCCGAGGAAGCTGCGAAGCTGCTTCAAGTTGGTTGGTGGGTTCCGATCCAGAATCTTCTGAGCCTTGGCTACTTGGGGTTTGATCCTGTCCTGCGAGACATCAAAGCCTAGTAACTGGCCTTCAGTCACCCCAAATTTACACTTTTCCGGGTTCAACGAAAACCTGTGTTCTCGGCAGCGAGTGAAGATCTGTTCCAAGTGCACAAGGTGGTCCTCAAAGGAGTCAGAGGTCATGCACAGATCATCTATATACACCCTCAAGGCACCTCCAATCAAGTCGTGAAAAGCACTGAAAAGTAGCTCCGGCGTTACACAAGCCAAATGGGAGTACGTTGAAAGCAAAGACGCCCCAAGGTGTCCGGAAGGCCATAAGATCTCGATGATCCAGATGAATGAAGATCTGGTTATACCCTGAAAAGCCATCCATGAAAGAGTAGTACTGGTGTCCAGCCATCTCATCCACAATCGCATCGATAAATGGAGTTGGAAAGTGATCCTGCGCAGTTGCCTTGTTCAAGTCTCTAAAATCAACGCAGAGGTGGAGTTTTCCATTTGCCTTGCGTGCAGGGATGAGATTGGCCACCCACTCTGAGCTCTCCAAAGGGTAAATAAAGCCGGCTGCTAGAAGTCGCTCGATCTCCAACTTCAACTCTAAGTGAGCTGCCGGGCTGAAACACCGCATCTTTTGATGGACTGGTTTGACTGACTTTGAAAGCACAATACTGTGCATGATCGTGTCCATGGGAACTCCTGGAAGCTGGCTGTAATCCCAAGCGAACACGTCCTTGAAACCGTGAAGAAGATCCAAGAGCTTTGCTGCATTTGTTGGATCAAGCGATGTGGCGATAAAGACCAGGTCCTTGTCATCGCCTAGGAAAACAGCATGAACCCTAGAGTCTGGAGAAACCGTGGGCTCAGGGACCTTGTCTCTCATAGTTTCCTCCCTGACTTTGGAAACCAAAGAGCAGGTAGTGCCTTTTGCCTCTCGCATCATGGTGATTGCTTGGTGTGATAACTTGTCTGCCCAAAAGTTTTCTTCACGAGGGACACTTTGAAAAGTCACCTGAGAGAACTCATCCTTCAGGTTGACTGCCCGCTGCCATAGCTCTTTCAGGTTCTCTTTGCGGACTTGGTATTCTCCAGTAAGTTGGCGTATGATGAGTTGCGCATCTCCAACAAAAGTGACTCGCCTAAACTTGAGATCTGTGGCCAACTTCATGGCACTGATAGCCGCCAAATACTCTGCTTCATTAGCTAATGTTGCTGGCAAAGTGATAGAGAGGTTGGCTACTTTGGTCTCCGCTGAATCGATCATCCAAACTCCAATGCCGGCTACTTGGTTTTTGGGGCAGAACGCACCGTCAAAATAAGCCGTAATCATAGGAGTGTCCTCTTCTTCAAATAAAGATGCTGGGGACACCACATCCGGCAAGACCATCTCTGGTGGTTCTAGTAAGAACGTTGCTGTTGGATCTGGAGTCTTTCTCTGTTGTTCTCTTTGCTTCTGATGCTCTGAGCGCTCAATGTCCAATGCAAGGACTGTATCCAAGTACTCTGCAAGTGAAGGAAGATCCTCCACCGAAGTCCAGTCCAAGTCTAGTGCTGAAGTTTCAGTGTAATACACTTGGACCTGTACCAGGGGCTCCATGGTAGGAAACTTTGAACTCAAAGAGCTATAACTTGCATGCAGCACGTCCGATTGGCTTGATTCTTTTTGCCAGTTGTGTGTCTGGATGTCTTCTTCCATCTCCAATGAAAGGCATGACAAAATAAGCTCAAGGTTGTCAGCTACCACGATTTTAGTAGGAAGGTGCTGGCCGTGTGACACCTCAGACAATTGCTGAGGAGGATTGAGTTCGGTTGTGTCCTGTGAAAGATGGACTGGGTCTAGAGTGACTATGTCATCAAGCTCCATAAGAGAGAGTTGGTCCCATGCAAGAAACGAATCAAGGAGCCCCTCCTCTATTGAGAAACACTCTGAAAAGCTAGATATGGGAGCCCGTACCCTATAAGCCCCACCCTCAAATAAAAAGGGCCTGTCTAGAGGCTCGGCCTTACTCTCAAATAAAGAGAGTGAAGCTGAGAGATATCTCGGGCTACCTGACTCACCTCCAACCGTGTCAATCGCATTGCATGAGAAAGCATCCGCCATATAGATGGTTGACGCCACTGCCAACTCAGGAAAAACCTCTGTGAGCTCAGGAGGAAAGTATGGTGTGGAGGCCATCTTAGTCCAAGCTTGCTGGCCTTGCTGAGAAAGAGCTCTGCCGTGGTTGTTGAGAAAGGTGGCACTATGGGTTCCATCGCTAATTTCCATCTTGCCTTTTGCGCTGTCAATGGTGCAATGGGCTGTGACTTGCCATGAGCGGCCAAGGATGATAGAGTCCTTCAAAGAGGGCGTTCCAAGACGTTAGTAGTCAACCACGAGGAAATCTACCTCAGAAATAACACCCTCCACAGAGATCTTGACACCACAGCAAATGCCCGCTAGAGGAACAGTGTGGTTTGCGAACGTCTTGAGCACAATGGAGGACCTCTCAGTGATTTGTAGCTGTGCTGAAAAGGCAGCTTCGAGAGAGATAATGTTGCTTCCAGAACCGGAGTCAACCAAAGCATCCATCCTACAAGAGGAAGTACCGATCTGCACTGGGACGAAGAATAGACTAGGATCTCCACCATATCTTGTCATGTCGACAATGTGCACCTCTTGAGGAGTCCTCTTGAGAGTGCTCTCTAGTGTTCCTGACCGTGCAAACTCCTCTAAACGCTGGCCGAATCCCAGGATAAGACACAACATGTCTCGGAGCATTGTGTGTGTTCGTCTCACAATGAGTGCACCAATGGGATTTAAATTTGCGTTCCCGAGTTGTAGTGGCCTCTTTCCTGGACTCCACCAGCTCCTGGAGCAGTTTGTCCTAGTGTGATTGTTGCTGAAGAATGATCTCCTTTAGCTACCGCATCTCATTGGCGAAGTTCTCAAGAGCCGGAGGTGTATGCTCAATAGC
Source organism: Selaginella moellendorffii (assembly GCF_000143415.4). Lineage (NCBI taxonomy): Eukaryota > Viridiplantae > Streptophyta > Lycopodiopsida > Selaginellales > Selaginellaceae > Selaginella > Selaginella moellendorffii. The sequence goes on from NW_003314267.1 coordinate 3,526,026, forward strand.
GATAGACTTTGGTGTGGATGGGCGAACAATTGCACAAGGTGACTCTGACGGGATGATGGCTTGGTCAAAATCAACTCTAGCAATCCCCAGGTCGACCAAAAGCTCTCTTTCCAGCTTTGTGGCAAACGAAAATGCCTCGCGGCAAGAGCTGAATGTCTTCTTAAGAAGTTTCCGCTGCAAGTTCCCACGCAGACCTGCTGTGAATGCCGTGATCCCCTGTTGCTCATCTTGGACTACTCTGCGATCCCAACACTACTTCCAGTAAGCTCGAAACCGGGTGATGTAGTCAGGAACAGACTTGTGAGCACCCTGCCGGAACGAAAAGCGGTCGACAAGTAGCTGATTTGTGGGTTTTTCCTCAACGAAGCATTCTCTGAAAGAAGCAAGTAGTGTTTGGAAGTCTGTCCGGTCCTCTGGGAGGAGAGAATCTGCCCAAGTTGCTGCTTTGCCTTCAAGAGACTGCAAGAAGTCGCGGCACATACGATCATCATCGACGATCATGTTTGTGGTGCAATAGTAATCAAAGCGACTGATATGCGATGTTGGAGAGAATGTTCCAACACCTGAGAAGGTCGGCAGATCACTCCCCTTCTGCAGAACATGGAGCTGAGGTCGAGCTAAAGGTGGCTGCGTCATAGCTCGTAAATCTAAGTCACTGGAATCCGCTGAGAATGAAGAGGACTCGGCCCGAGAAGGTGCAGTGTTGTACCTAAGCTGCCTTTGGATGTTAGAAAGTTTACTCCGTACCTTAGGGCCTTGAGGTACAGTAAATGGGTGCCAATTTGTCGCACGTCTAGTTTGTACCGGCATCAAATACCCTGAACTCTACAAATGCCCAGTCAAGGCAACTGGGTTGGCAGGAGCAAGAAGACTATAGGCTAGTGCCCAAGTTACTCAAAGTTGCCCAAAATGCCTGTGATGAAGAGGAATAAGGGAAGGAGGCCTCAAGCATATGTAACCATTGACTCGTAGGTAACCACCGAAGTAGTCGCTGGAGGAACAGCCGCTAGAGTAGCCACTAGAGGAATAGCCGGTATAACCGCTAGAGTAGTGTAGCGCACGTGGTTTTGACCCTTTATCCTATGGTGATTTACCATAGGATAACACCACGAAGCGGAACCTAACCCTCTTTGTGCCACGTGACAGATGCTATGTGTCACATGCCACGTGTCCATAGGAACCCGAGGTTCAGGGTCTTTGGCCACTTAACGAAGGAACGGTGCCAAACTCCCAAGCGTGAAGCCAAAGAATGATGGAACCGAACCACGGAGCAACTCCCGGGCATATAGCCCAAGGAGCGAAGGGACAGGAGCCCGGAGCGACTTGGAATAGTCCTAGAGAAACTAACATCCCAATGCCAGGACTAGCATGCAAAACGGAGCCAAACGGAGTCTAGCGCTATTTCGGCATACCGGTGGCCTAACGTGAGGATATGGGTACTCCACCAGCTAGCATGGAATGGAACTTGGGCTTAGACCCAAGCTGGACGCAGAACAAGGACAAGCACGCAAGCAGGAACTAGACTATACCTCAGGTTGGTCGGTCATGCCCGACCTACCCACTATCCCTACTATACATTTGGAACCCCCCATAGCTACTACTTCCAGTAAGCTTGAAACCGGGTGATGTAGTCAGGAACAGACTTGTGAGCACTCTGCCGGAACGAAAAGAGGTCGACAAGTAGCTAATTTGTGGGTTTTTCCTCAACGAAGCGTTCTCTGAAAGAAGCAAGTAGTGTTTGGAAGTCTGTCCGGTCCTCTGGGAGGAGAGAATCTGCCCAAGTTGCTGCTTTACCTTCAAGAGACTGCAAGAAGTCGCGGCACATACGATCATCATCGACGATCATGTTTGTGGTGCAATAGTAATCAAAGCGACTGATATGCGATGTTGGAGAGAATGTTCCAACACCTGAGAAGGTCGGCAGATCACTCCCCTTCTGCAGAACATGGAGCTGAGGTCGAGCTAAAGGTGGCTGCGCCATAGCTCGTAAATCTAAGTCACTGGAATCCACTGAGAATGAAGAGGACTCGGCCCGAGAAGGTGCAATGTCGTACCTAAGCTGCCTTTGGATGTTAGAAAGTTTACTCCGTACCTTAGGGCCTTGAGGTACAGTAAATGGGTGCCAATTTGTCGCACGTCTAGTTTGTACCGGCATCAAATACCCTGAACTCTACAAATGCCCAGTCAAGGCAACTGGGTTGGCAGGAGCAAGAAGACTGTAGGCTAGTGCCCAAGTTACTCAAAGTTGCCCAAAATGCCTGTGATGAAGAGGAATAAGGGAAGGAGGCCTCAAGCATATGTAACCATTGACTTGTAGGTAACCACCGAAGTAGCCGCTGGAGGAATAGCCGCTAGAGTAGCCACTAGAGGAATAGCCGGTATAGCCGCTAGAGTAGTGTAGCACACGTGGTTTTGACCCTTTATCCTATGGTGATTTACCATAGGATAACACCACGAAGCGGAACCTAACCCTCTTTGTGCCACGTGACAGATGCTATGTGTCACATGCCATGTGTCCATAGGAACCCGAGGTTCAGGGTCTTTGGCCACTTAACGAAGGAACGGTGCCAAACTCCCAAGCGTGAAGCCAAAGAGTGATGGAACCGAACCACGGAGCAACTCCCGAGCATATAGCCCAAGGAGCGAAGGGACAGGAGCCCGGAGCGACTTGGAATAGTCCTGGAGCAACTAGCATCCCAATGCCAGGACTAGCATGCAAAACGGAGCCAAACGGAGTCTAGCATTATTTCGGCATACCAGTGGCCTAACGTGAGGATATGGGTACTCCACCAGCTAGCATGGAATGGAACTTGGGCTTAGACCCAAGCTGGACGCAGAACAAGGACAAGCACACAAGCAGGAACTAGACTATACCTCAGGTTGGTCGGTCATGCCCGACCTACCCACTATCCCTACTATACATTTGGAACCCCCCTCCCCTTATGGAACACATGCTTTGGGCTTTCACCCCAAGCCTCCTTTAGTATCAGGAGTTAGTCTCTGGGACAAGTTTGAAACTTACTAAATATGGAATGTCCTTAGATTGCGAATTTGGACATGGGACAAACACCATTATGTTCAGGCTGATCTCTACATTCCGTAGATATGCCAAATGAGCAAATCTGGACACTTTCCATAAATAGCATTTGGGACCGAAATGAGACTAACACAAAGGGCATGATAGCGAGGGTGTTTGGCAGACACGGTAAGCTATCATCTAGCGAATATTGAGGGACCAATCTCAATATCGCAGGGTTCCCAACACTAGCAAGTGCAAGCCAACGAATGAGTTTCTCTAACCAGGTCAAGTATGCTTGACTAATAACACTTAGGAATTCCGTTCTTATGCCCATCTGGTCAAGTGCACACGCGAGGACCAGTTTCTCAACTAGCTTAGGCGGAGACTGATAATAGGTCCAGCAATACCGACCTCCTGCCATCGTGGCAGTAAGGTAAGAGTGTCCGTAAGGACTAGTTGACAAGTAAATTTCGATACCCGAAGTCACATTCGCGACAAGTAACTGCTAGAGGAACAGCCGGGGAAGCCGCTGGAGTAGCTGCTGAAATAGCTGCCAAAGTAGCCGGTAACCGGTAACCAGTAGCCGGGGACCTGTAACCGGTAACCATCTACTCTCACTCCTACTCCTGCGTCTGTTCCTACTATCCCTGTTCCTATGCCAACCCTTATTCTTGCTCCCCCTGTTCCTGTTTCTACGCCTACCTGTTCCTTGAAGATTGCTTCGTTCCCAAATAACCTCCAACAAAGTTTAGCCCAAAAGAGAAAAATGAGTCCTCTAGTTTTGATTCTTTCCCATTTTGACTGTTGATGGGCTCGTTGGAAAGAGCTCAGCCTCGTCTACCTCTTATCGCAAGAATTTGTGAAGAAGCTGCCTCAATATCCCCTGAAATCCACAAAGAGTTAGCCCAGAACGCCAATATTGTGGAAAAACATGTGCATGTCACTGATGTAGATCAATACTAAGGCGCCGTTGGTATTTTCGGAAAGCCTAGGACTAGGAGCACCTCTAGAAACAAACGGCAGCCAAAACAAAGTCCGGAGAAGCACGAATTCCTGCTGCAAAGATGACCCAATCTAGCCGGAGAAGGAAATCCTTTTGCATGCCGTCAATTTGGCCAAATCTAGTGCCAAGAATCACCACTACTTGTAGATCAAACTAGGTAGTTTGATTACTCAATAGACTAATCCTTATTGTCTTGATTGATCCACTTATAATCTTGCTCAGGAAGGATCCACTAGTGCCGTGCTAAACAGTTACAGACTAGCCTATTTGCCACTCTTTGCAAACCCAGGGAAAGTTTACTTTTCAGCCATGGTACATGGAACAACTCACGGAACTATTAATAGGCTAACATTAATCCTGCCAACTCAAATTGTGACCTTGAGTTGCTAATGTGCCTCACTCACGAGCCCAAGTGCAAATTCGTGCAAACGGAGCAACTCAATCCATCTTATGAACCCAAGAGTAAGCTCACATAATATGGAACAAAAAGAAAACCAAACTCCATACCCAAGGAATGAATGTGAAGTCTTAGCACCCAAACATGTACCCACTCGGATCATTGTTTTCATCTTTGCATATGCAATAATACTAGTTGCCCAATCTCATTGGATAGTACTCGTTGAGACTCATCTTCTAATACTAAATGTAGTGCATGTGGTTTTGACTCTTTATCCTATGGTGATTTACCATAGGATAACACCACGAAGCGGAACCTAAATCC
>NW_003314267.1:3530868-3553857 GCF_000143415.4 Selaginella moellendorffii
AAAAAAGAAAGGGGCCCAACCCCCCAACAAAAAACCCCGAAAGGGAAGAACCCTTTTTTGGGAAAACCTTTGGGGGGTCCCCCCCAAGGGGAAAGGGGCCAAGCCCCGGAGGGGCCTGGAAATTTTTGGGGGCCCCCCCCCCCCCCAGGGGGGGGGTTTCCCTCAAAAGGGGGGCAAAAGGAGTTTTGGGGTTTTTTGGGAATTTGGGGGGCCAAACCAAGGGAAAAGGGTCCTTTTCCACCAAAAATGGGGGGAAACGGGGGTTTGGCCCCACCCGGGGGGAAAAAAGGGGGGGGGCCCCCAAAAAAAGGGTTAAAAAGTGGGTTTTCCCCCAAAGTGGGTAACCCATTTTTGCCCCCCCCCTTTCCCCTCCCAAATTTTTAAACCCCCCATAACCCCCCAAAAACCCCCTTGCCCCCCCCCCCCCCCCCCCCCCCCCCCCGAGGAACACACGCTTTGGGCTTTCACCCCAAGCTTCCCTTAGTATTAGGAGTTAGTCTCTGGGTCTCTGGGACAAGCTCAAAACTTACTAAATATGGAATGTTTCTAGATTGTGAATTTGGACACGGGACAAACACCATTGTGTTCAGAACAATCTCTACATTCTGTAGATGTGCCAAATGAGCAAATCTAGATACTTTCCATAAATAGCATTTGGGACCGAATTGAGACTAACACAAAAAGCATGATAGCGAGGGTGTTTGGCAAATACAGTAAGCTATCATCTAATGAATATTGAGGGACCAATCTCAATATCATGGGGGTTCTTGATACTAGCAAGTGCAAGCCAATAACTCAAATTTCTCAAACTAGGTCGAGTATGCTCAGCAAGAAACACATAGGATTCCTACTTTATGTTTATCCAATCCAAGTACATGGTCATTAACCAGTTTCTCAACTAGCTCAAGTGGGAAATTGATAACAGGTCCAGCAATACCGACCTCCTACCGTTGTGGCAATAAGGAAAGAATATCCGAAAGGACTAGCCGATAGGTAAATTTTGATACCCTATGTAATGTATGGTTAATATATGCAATGGAATGGCGCTGACCAGGCTGTCGCGAATGTGACTTCTGGTATCAAGAAACTTCATGCATATTTACATGGTTCTCAAATATTACTAGAAGGTGATCATATTACTATTATTTCATTATTGAAGTGGAAGAACTTGGTTTGTTGTACTGCTTGGTGGGTTTTGAAGCTTCAGATATATGATTTTGATGTTATTCATCGCCTAGGGAGTTTTATGATTGATATTGATGCCCTTTCTCGAGCTCTTCTTCCTTCTTTGCTCTCTTCTCATGTTTTTGACAAGCCTGTTATTCTAGTATTTGTGGATTTTCTAAATGAGGATTTTGTGCTGTTGGCAGTTGTTGTACTTGACATTTAGTGTCCACAAGATGCCGAACAAAATCTACTTTCTCTTAATAAGGTTTGCGAGACTCAAAAGATTGAGTAATGGATTCAAAAGCTTCGAGATGGGTTTGAGAATCTTGCATCACTTGCTGATGAATTGCCATTTTGGCATTTACATTCTCAATATCACTTTGAAGAAGGCCTTCTTTATTTTGTGGGGATGGATCTTGATGATTATTTATGGCTGGTGGTGCCTTCAATTTTTATTCTATAATTTCTCCATGTTTACAATGATTCTTATATTCTAGGCGGGCATATAGGACATCGTCATGTGATCGAGAAGTTGCACAGATTTTTCTATTGGTCAGAGATGCGATGTGATGTTATCTAGTATGTGCATAGTTGTGTTTGGTGTTAAGCTCGTAATACTCCCCCTTGGGCTATGGAAGGATGGTTAGAGTTAATTGCAATTTCCCGTTCATTTGAGTTGGTGGCAATTAATTTTATGGAACTTTTTCCATGATCGACTGTTGGCAATGAGTATGTTATTATTGCTTCTAATTACATAACTCACTAGGTAGAAGTTGGTGCTCTTGCTAGTGCCTTTGCAATAGTTGTTGAATACTTCCTCTTTAATTGAGTGGTGTTCCAGCATTCTTATTTGGAGCGGATTCTTTTGGATAATAGTCCCGTATTTATAGTTGAAGCATTTCATGTTTTGACATCTCTGTTGGGGATACACCATACTTTCACCAGTGTTTATCATCCACGGTTAGACAGTTTGGTCAAATGGCTTGTTCAGACATTTAAAGGGATGATCGAGAAGTACATGAACTTTCAGCTTTCAGATTGGGATGATTATTTGCCGTCTCTTCGGTATACATATGTCATAGGGGTGCAGAGTTATGTTGGTGCTTCACCATATAAACTTCTATATGGTCATTGTAGCATATATAATCATGGGATGAGATTTGAATATACTATCACTATGGATCTTTGGAACTTTGGGGGATAAATGGGATAAAATAGCCACTAAGGGCTCTCTCATCAAGCAATTGTCCCATTTTCAGTTGGTTTAAAGGGAGAGAGATAAAGTGTGCTACATGTGGTATCGGAGCAAATGGCACAAGTTTGATTCTCATTAATTAGTGGCTACTTAAAAATATAATATACCCTTAAGTAAGATATATTCCTACCCCTAAATTTGAAATCGTACGTATTGGGCATCCATGCGTATGTCCTTCCTATTTTTTTCGTATTTCATGCTAGAATAGCTAGTCTACACAATAGAAGGATTGATAGATTCAGTGCGGAAATGGAGGTGTTAGTTCCCCTTGGCTTAGTAGAGGTTGTTAGTCAATAGTTAATGAGGACATTAACATCCCGTTCAAGGGGTTGTTAGTCAATAGTCAATGAGAGAGATAAGGTGCACTACAGTCATGATCCAATACTACCAATGAAGTTGAATTTACCTTCATAGTTGCCATGAGCTGCCAATGCTAGGTCATGGAATCAATATTTGACGAGCATTCTTCCACTTGTCTGAGAAAAGTCTGTTGAACAACTAGGCTACGTACAAGTGGGACAACAATGGCACTATAACTCCCATCATCGTCCACCTGCAGAGTATAAAGTGAATGACTTGGTGTTAATTCATTTTCCCCATTTTACTATATGTGGTTTATCTAAAGGGCTCTTTGCTCAATGGAAAGGATTATATCGAATGTTACAGCAAGTTGGACCACAAGTTTATAAAGTTCGGCATGATGTCTAGCAGGCTGATCCTCCAGAAATTGTGCATATACAGCAGTTAAAATGCTTTGTACAAAGGGATTAAGAACAATTGATACCACCTACAGATCCACCGATGCCTCCTCCTGATGTTCCTCTAGATCTCGGCCCATCTATGAGAGAACTTTAATAATCTTCCATTATTTCAAGAGGAGGGGATGATGTAAGGTCCAAGTGTACGACTACGATGCCGTATACTAATATTAGCATAGTGGGATTTGGTAACCGTTGGATTGGTTTCAATCTAAAGCACTCGCTCTTGTATATAAACTAGAGTTTTTGGGCTAATTGATATGCATATTTTCTATATTCCTTTTCCATATTCCATGCACTCACAACTTGAATTTTCTTAGCTATCAATTATAATATTATATAATAGATTATAATAATATTTATATCAGCTTATTGTACTTCAACAAAATCTATACTAATAAAATAATAAAAACAGCTTGTAAGAAAATCATATATTATGTAATTTTGTATTAAAATAATAATAGTAGAGTTTCAATTATAAATTTATTAAGTTTAATTTGTAATAATTTATTTGTGATAATTATCTAAATATGTTAGTAAGAGTTATAGTGTAAGTGAATATGAGAATATAAAGTTTTTTTCACTAGCACAATTTCTATATTACACTCTTAGTCCTTATGACCCACCTAGGAATGTATAAATTATTGTCACCATTAATAAAAATGCTTATGTTACTTTTGAAAGAATAGTCTAGAGTAAAAAACAATAGTGTAGAGTAAAAGAAATGAAGAAATAAACAATATGATAAAAAGCACCAACTTTTGATGGCATTATAGTTTATATATTAATTCATATAAAAAAACTCTTTTTGCCTACTTATATCCCAATCCTCCTATATAAGAAGATCAAAGCATATTTTTATGGTGAATCTCCATTAGGAATTTTTAGAAGTTGTTTGTGCATAATAATAATAGAAATCAAACTCTTTGAAAGACTCAAAGTAGTCTGACATCAAAGAATCAAGTCCATCTACACTTCTAATATTGAAAGGTAATCTTGCATGAAAGTAATGGTTATAGATGAAAATACTAATTTGTAATTATAAGATCTGACATTGTCATTAATATATAATAGACTTTTCATTTCAAGTATGCTAGTGGGCAAGCTGCACAGTAGCAGAGGAGTGAGCCTCCAGGCCGTGGCGTGCCAAACATTGTGGCAACTATGATGGATCGAGCAAGCCGCATGCAGTTTTTAAGAAACCTGTCCAGCTTAGAAAAATGAGAGTTTTTTCCTTGTTCAAAAAAAGTGCGTGGTACAGTCCGTATGAGTCCCTATTCCACCTGGCGGCTACAGCATAAACAAAACAGATGGCGCAGTGATCCTCTGCCTCCAAGTGTCCACCCGCTTAGTTTCAGCCGCTTCTTGCACGGGGTGCAAGCAACGAGCCGCCCAACAGTGCCGAGGCGATGCTAAAACGTGTCCCAATGATCGACTCGATTAAACAAAGTCTAGAGCACTCTAAAAGCCCAACAAGCACTAAAAAGAAATATCAACAGTATCTTTTTACTTCAAGCCATTCTAACAAAGCAAGTGATTGTCACAGGAGTCTGCAACTGCATCCCAAACCAGCCTCCTGTTTGCCACATCTATCTTCCCTCTCAAAATCTCATAGTGCTTCAAACTTCCACATGAATAAATCATGCCACGGAGGTAAACATTTACCTCTTCATCAGCTACACCTTGGACATATGTGGCAACAAAGCCGAATTTGAGTTTCAATGCCTTAGGTTATGAGATGAAGTGAAAAATCTTGAGTGTACAACCAAGGAGGGAAGAAATATGACTATGAAGCAACATCAAAATAGTCCTAGAATATCCAGAATCCCAAATTGAAACCATGCAGTATGTTAGTGACTTAATGTGAGAATATAAATACTTTATAAATTAGTATGTTATGAAGTTTGGGATTAGATCTAAGTTGGACACAAGATAAAGAGTGCCACACTTAATGAGAAGGTGGACAATATCTCATGGCCATACTACTTCTAACCCCACTATCCCTATTATGTATTTTGTACCCCCCCCCCCCCCTCCAATATAAGAGTATAACACTTTCTCTGTGGATATGTTTAATTGGCAATTCTAGTGATTTTTTATAAATAGCTAGCAAAATTGTAATAAATCCAACTCATGAGGCATGACAGTGAAAGTGTCATGTAGACATTGTAAGATATCATCTAGCAAATATTAAGGGACTAAAATACATTTAGTATTAGAGGATTAGTCTCAACAAATACTATTGAACAAAAAGTCTTGTTACATATACAAAAATGATGATTTGAGTAGGTACATATATGGTTGCCATAACTTCCCAAGTATCACTGGGTATTTGCTTGTACTATTTTATATTATATTATACTATTTGGTACCATGTTATACCTATTATACTATCTTGTACTATTATATATATATATATATATATAAATATAAGTGAAGCATATTAGTAATTTAAGGTTACATTTGAGTTAGTAGGGTTGATGTTAGCCTAATAAGTTGTTACTATGTAACTATAGATATAAAATAAACCTCCCATAAGTTGCTATAAGTGGCAAATAGGCTAGTCTATTGTTGTTTAACACAACACTAGTAGATCTTTCCTACACATGATTATTATTAGATCAATTAAAAATGTAAGGATTAATCTATTAGGTCAAGTAGTCATTATTATGCTCTTTCATTAATTTTTCTTAGGCTGGATTGAAAGTAGTGTGAATGCAAGCTTGAGATTTAGTTGAAGTTGAGTTCAAAAATAAAATCATCAAGGACAGAGGATTAACATGTAAATCATCTTCTCTCCTTCGAGTACATGATTTATAATGAGATGTAATCTCATTTTTTGTGTTCACATTATCTGATTAAGAGTCTCTATTTCAATACATGTTGGTTATACTAGTCTTATGACTGATGTGCTATAGAATGAATAGCAATGAAGCAATAAACCCTTTTTGTTAGGCTTATCATTGGAAGACTTGTATTATAATAGGAAAAAAGAAAATATAATAAATAAATAAAATGAAATATGATGTTATAGTGAGAAAACACAATAAATACTTTCTTTTGTTATATTATGCTTGGTGGCAACTTATACTTTACATTTGGGTTAGAATTTATAAAAGAGGTTATGAATTCCTGCTGATTTTGACTTTCTTAGTAATCTTATGGCTTAGTTGAGGATAGTGATGTCTAGCTTGATTGTTTATGCTTAAGATGTTAGTATATATACTATTGATATGTTTATTGTACTTATACAAGTCTAACTAATGGTTTTCAATTTAGTTTTGATTGAGTGTTAATTATTCATAGTTAGCATCTTTAGTCAAGTTTAGAACTATTGGATAAATATATTGGTGGGCTTATTGTTCTTAGATTGAATTTAAAAAGTTATTTAGTCTGTACTTATTTTTATTTCTATATGTTATACTTGGACTTGTTAGACAAGTATATAGCTCAATTATGTGAATAATAAGCATGGTGGTTAGGTCTTATTGAAGAGTGATTGTTAGTTGTTTTACACTTAGTAATTATTTGTAACTTAGTTGTAATCAAATTTGATAATATTCACACTTTAATAAGTATATCACTATTAAATCATCATAGAGTAAAACAACAATCCAGGGGTATCAGAAATTATTTGTTACCATGATGGTAAAAAATTGGTACTGCTAAGCCCTTTATCTCTCTATTTTAAAAACTAGTCATCATGTGTGCACTTAAAACAAAAGGGCACAAAGGAAATTCTAAGTTATTATTGAACCAATCATATTTAGCCTGATGATAAGAAATTTTTGTATTAGCTTGTATATACTAGTGTTTGGAACACAACTTGAGTCAGTCCTCTAAAATTAACTAGATAATAATTTATCATATACTTCTTACTATTGGGAACCTAAGGTTGAATACATGGCAGCAAGTTTTACTGCTAGAGAAATCGTCTAGCTGTGAAGAATTCTCTACAATCTAAAATAGCAATAGATAAAACTAATACCATTGTTTGTGATAATTAGAGCACCATTTACATGTAAAAAATCCAACGTTTCATATCTAGACAAAACACTTTGACATTTATAAAATGTCAAGGAAATCTAGATAGCTTCATTACCAAAATCAGTTTTTGAGAGCAGAAATCAAAACCATCAGTTTGATAGTAGTGTAAATTAAAATTTTAAACAAAAATTGTTTAGAAACTAAATTGAAACCATAAAAACTAATAAACCTTAGAATCTAAATTATTTAAAAAGAATAAAGAAGAAAATACTAAAAGCCCCCAAGAAAAACCATGAAAACCATGAAATTTTGAATTAGATAAAAATACTATCATTACCTTGAAATGTGGATTTTAATAAGGATAAATATTTTATTTAAACTTTAATTTAAAACATTATTGTGATTATATGTCTTTGTATCCCATACTACATCATGTGGTGCAATTGATTTATATATTACAAAATTACAGTAATTTTGCATAATAGCATAAGTAAAAATAAAACAATCTGAACAATAATATTGTATTGACCATAAAGCTTTTTTATTTTCAGTATAAATTACAGAATTTCCATCAATTTGAGTTTTCCAATAACAAAACTTAAAATAATCTTCAGAGTTACTGGATTGCCATAAACGATATTTTCCTGAATAAAGTGAAGCTCTACAATTTGATTCAATGTAAAAAATATTTTTACCATTTGCAGAGATCAACATTTGATCTTTATAAAGTATATTATTTTCAAAAGCGGCATTTAAAGCATTTTTTGTTGTATCACAACCCATATATTCAGTGTAATTCATATAGAAATTAGTAATAGATGTTGTTTGACTGTTATTAAACCATAACAGAAAATTATATTGAAGTGTATATTTATCACCTATAATTTTACAAGACTTTGAACCTGTTTGAATCATAATTTTTTTATATAAATTTATTTTACTTCCAAAATTTCTTTTTAACAATTGACCAACAACACTATTACTCTCAGGTGAACATATTGATGGTTTACGTTGAATTTCTACTGCAACTGCTCCTCTTTGAAAGTCAACATAAGTGAAATTATTAAAATCTGGTGGATAATCACCATATGTCTCAATTTTCTTAATAAGATATTGAAAACCATGTTCTATAATATACTTCATCTCATTTTCAGTAAAAGTATTATTTTCACCCCATTCAACATATCCTATACAATAAATAATATTAATAGTTAGACTGAAGAAGAAAAGAAAAGAAAATATTCTAGCCATAAAATATATTTTGCACAAATTATTTAATATTTAAAAGTGGGTTAAGATATAGTTATCGATGGGAATACCAAGAAATACTCCCTATTGTTAAAATATTTTATTTGCAATAATAAAGGACGAAACATTTGTCCATCCTTGAAATGATGGAACTTCATTGTGGTCATAGGTTCAATAGTTAGCTGCTAGATATATCACACATGACAAGTCATGACATCATGATGTTGTGACTTATCATAAAAATTTGGTGACCTTGATGATCATAATATGAAATAGAGATGGTTTTATTCCAAGATTTGTAGGTAGGTCATATTGTCAAACATATGCTATATATCACCAGTTCTATAAGTCATCCCAAAATCAAAATTATCACCTAGTGCTAAGACTATCCTTGCCTTCTTGTAGCTAGAAAAGAACTACAGAATATTAAGCCATAAAAACATTATGAGAGGATGATACTATAGCCTGATGCTATAAAACGGGATTCCCTACACATAAAAAGAACAAGAATGCTAAAAAGCTTGTAAAAATTGTTGTAAATAAAAATCTTATCAATGATATAAGTGTAAAAATTGCAACATACTATGTGCCCCTAGAGTTGAAGTTTGGTTGGGATTTCAACATTGGTGCAATCACTATAAAATTTTATATAGATGACCTATTTATCACTATATTAAGCTTCAATTAAATAGATCTATGCATTATGAGCCACCAAGAAGTGGATAAAGTTTTGTAGAAGCTGAGCAAAAAGACCTAACTAACAAAGCAACATCACTAATCACTAATGTTGATTTAGCTTGCTGGAACACTTAGAAGACACTCGATTTCCCATAGAGGCACAAAAATGCACTATAGCCTTGAATGGTTGTCCATAAGACAACACCTTCAATTCAATGCACTACATGAGTTACAACAAAACTCTTCAACTACGTCATAGGTATAAATTGGGTTTGCTTAATATTCTGTAATTCTTGCCTTTTGGTCGCTCTTTCTAGCTGCAGAAAGGCAGGGATAGTCTTAGCACTAGGTGACAATCTATTTTAGGCTAACATATAGGCCTAAAATCACAAATATTAGCTTTAGTAGTCATCCTCGAACTTCAAATCTTGCATCTTAACTATATTTGCTTAATTCCAATCCTCTTGGCTTGGCCACCTTTTCCCTTTATTACAATCTTTATATCACTTTTGTTGTTCCATGATTTTTCAAGTAATAGTGTAAGCAACTAAAGAAAACTACTATGTAGACTTTAACAAGGGAGCTGTTGAAATGAAAATTTAATGAATTAATTTACTACCATCAATATGTTCACAAGTAAATTATACTATTCTTGGCTTAACATTAAGAAAATAATTTAAATATAGAATAAATACTTATAAAGAAACTTATGACTAAAACATGTTCAAAGTCTTGTAATATTGTGGATGAAATTATAATTCAATATAAGTTTTTTATAGTTCAGTAACAATCAAATAGTAATTTTAACATATATATTTATAAAATGCCACTACATAAATGTTATATTGCAAAAAATAATTCATATACTGGTTTTAATAATGATATAGTTTTTAAGGAATAAGTGCAGATTTATTTGAATGAGTAAAAAATATTTTTTATTGAATAAAATTGGAAACCTTCTCTTTATTCCGGTATAAATCGTTTATGGCAATCTTATAATTCTAAAAATTAATTTGAGTTATGTTATTGGAAAATTCAACTTTAAGAAAATTCTGTATTATATTCTGAAAATAAAATCAATAGAATACTATTGTGTAAATTGTTTTATTTTCACATATTGTATTATGGAGAATGATTTTAACTTTATAATACTATTAAAGATACAAAAAGTAATAATCATAAAAAATGTTTAAAGTAGTACTTAAGAAAAAATATTCTTGCATTTTGGTTTCTTTAAGAAACCTGAAGAATATCCAAATATATTCTATAGGATAATGATCATTTGTAATCAATTTTTATTGTTAATAATATGACTTATAAAACCTTTTAAAAAACTAAACATACAAAAACTATATTCATGTGAAAAGGCTTCTTTTATATCGAAGAGTTTTGGAAAACATATAAACTCAAGCATACTCCTTGTCACATAGCCTCTCGAATCGCCTGCGAAATCGGATCTATCCCATGATGAATGAATGATTTATTCCTTCCTCCAGCGACAGACAGACAGTCTGGAATTTGTGCTGGAATCGTACCACAGTTCTCTACAGGGTACGAGTTTCGCTCCTATGCAGAGTTCACGTATTGTGATCGATGCCACAGGACCTGGAGGATCCACAGGCTGCTGCGTAGTAGTATCGAGCAAGCCGCGTGCAGCTTGTATAGAAACATGAGAAGAGTCTTTTCCTTGTTCGTCCCAGGAGCCCACACCGCCTCTAAGCCCCCATAGTGCGGAAGCACAACTTACAGTGCCGAGGCGAGCTAAAACGCGTCCCAGGAAGGACCATTGAGCTAGAGCTACTTCAAGTCATTCTAACAAAGCAAGTGACTGTCACAGGAAAGGGAAACTCCGCAACTGCGTCCCAAACCAGCCTCCTGTTTGCCACGTCTATCTTCCCTCTCAAAATCTCAGAGTGTTTCAAACTTCCACTCGAATAAACCATCCTAGAGATTGCATAAATCGCGCCACGGATCACCAGCACTTTAAACCTGTCCGTCCTGGGCCACTTCTCGATCGCCACCCAAGCCTCTTGCACTGCTGAGTTATACCAGCGCATGGCCTCCCCTCCGTAGGAGATGACGTTCGTTCCCACCTCCATTGCAGGCTCAAAGCAATCACCGGAGACCACCTTCGTGGTCCGGAACTCTGGCTTCCCTGTTATCTGCTCTTGCGATTTCCACGCATTGGAGGCAGCCTCGTAGCGCATAAGTTCCATCGTTTTATCGTGAAAACCATACAAGATCTCGTCTCCAGCGGGCGAGAGCACCACCCCAGCGCCCGAGACAAACCATTTTTCAATGGTGTCGCAGGTTCCCGTCTCCATATCATATACTATCACGTCCAGCTTGACGGAAGGATGAATACCATAGACAGATCTCCTGTATTCCCAGCTGGAATATATCTTGCCACCAAAGGCGATGGCGTCGAACCAGTTACTCGCCCTCCTAGCCGGCGTCCTGTCCCATGTCCACTTTGCACGGCCAATATCCAGCTTAAAGATGACATCTCTCGAGTGTGACCAGGACTTGCCCGGAGACAAAGTCCACACGAAAACCATCCCGGACCACGCCACCATCTGTGCTCGGCCCACTGGGAGCCCTTCTATCGGTGGGAGCCTTCGCCATGACCCCTGTGATCTGTCCAAAATGAGAATTTGGAGTACCTTGGAGTCGTTTCCCAGGCTCACGAGTGGAGTGCCTTGGAGGAGCGGGAGCTGGAAGTTGCGAGTGGTGTTAAGGAGATGAGCGTCGTATTGAAGAGCGCTGTCCATTAGAGCTCTCCAGGAGTTGGAGACTGCTCGGCACACCGGACGAGTATACCATGGCAACCTCGGTAGGATGTTCTCAAGAGCAAGCTCATCGCAGAGACCGGGAATGAGATCGCTATCGCTCATATCGCTCTTATCCTGAAAGCGAGTGTTAAAAACGGCCAGATCAAGAAAGAGCTCACAACGCACTCACAGATCTTCCGCCTTAGACCGCTATACTTTGAGCACTATACTGCATCTGAAAAATCACAAGGAACAAGACGTGAGATAGAATACAAGAAAAAGAGGACAAACTTACATTGGTATAGCAGCGGCCAGCGGTGGAAAAACCGAGACAAAGAGGGACATCCTCATACTTATGTCATCCGAGTGAAGCAAGTGATCGCCACGGGAAAGCCAGCCACTGGTTCCCACACCATCCTCCTGCGTCCCACATCTATCTTTCCTTCGAAAATCTTGCAGCGTTTAATTTTCTTCGGATCGATCGACGTCGAGCCTGCGTACAGGACGCCCCGGATCACAAAAACCTTGAAACTCGCTGCTTCTTCGGGACTGTTCTCCGCAATCGCCATCCAAGTCTTTTGCACTGCCGAGTTATACCAGTGTATAGCATTGCCATCGAGGTAACCGTAAGTGATGGCATTGATTCCCAGCTTCACTGGAGGATCAAAGCAATCACCACTCACTACCGTGAGCGTCGAGTTCCTGTGCTCTGTCTGCCTTGGTATCTCCTCTTGCGGCTTCCACGTACTCGACGCAGCATCGTAACGCATAAGTTCCACTCTCTCCTTGTGCCACTGTAGACCATACAAGTTCTCGTCGCCAGCCGGCGAGAGCGCCACCGCAACGTTGGAAAAATTCCACTTTCCAATAGTGTTGTACGCGTCCACCTTCATATCAAATACTCTGACGTCCAGCTTGACAGGAGCACGGAGGCTGTAGGGAGATCCCCTGTTTTCCCAGGTCGAGTATATTTTGCCACTGAAAGCGATGGCGTCGAACCAGTTACTGGAGTTTTTGGCCGGAATCACGTCCCACGTCCACTTAGCACCACCGACGTCGAGCTTAAAGATGAGATCTCTCGAAGGTGACCAGCACTTGCCTGGTGCCAAAGTCCACACGAGAACCGTGCCGGACCATGCAACAATCTTTGCTCGTCCCTCGGGTAGATTCTCTATCGGCGGGAGCTTCCGCCACACCTGTGACCCCTGTGACCTGTCCGAAATGAGAGCTTCGAGTACCTCGTATTCGTTTCCCAGACAGACCACTGGAGCGTCTCGGAGCAGCGGGAGCTGGACGTCGCGAGTTCTGCTGATGAGATGATCGTCGCGTAGAGTGCTGTCCACGAGAGCTTTCCAGGAGCTGGAGACTGCTCGGCACACCGGCCGAGTGTACCAAGGTAGCCTTGGTAAGATGTTCTCAAGCACCAACTCGTCGAAGAGGTCGGGAATGAAATCCATTTTGTTGTTCGTTTGCGAGGCAATCTCCATTTATTGCTCCGCACTTGTGCACGATTTGTCAAACTTGTCGTCCAACTTGTCACCGTAGCGTTTCCGACAAGTGAAAAGCTTTCCTGAAAGCACATGTTATGAGACAGCAATTACGATTATCCACGCAAGTACTTACGAATCAGCGTGTGTTTCCGGCGCCTTTCGGTGTCGATACTCTCGTAGGCCACGTATCGGCCTTGAGCTCTCAAAGTGATAGCTATAAAAGTAAATTCAACATTATAGTAAGCCAATATAAAAGTCAGTGAAGATTTACGCGTATCTCTCTCGACGACGACGACGGACCTCAATTTGCTATCTGACCGCTACAGGCGGTTCGTCCTCTGGAATCTGGAGCAGCCAAGTTCCTCGTCTTAAAGCCTCAAAACAAAGTATGAGAGGATTTTTTACCTGGCCAAGCTCCCACTGCTCCACGCCCCACGTCGCAGTCTCTTCTGGAGTTCTGCATGTTGTTTTTAAGTAACAAACGTTTCAAAACCAAAACAAGAAGCTTTTACATTGGTAAAACAGCTGCGGTCGGAGGAGAAACTGATGCGACAAAATTCGTTAGAACCGAATGGATGATGTATTTGCTTAAGCTTACCAGAAGGCTGCTGGAATGGACTTTGGACAATCGCTGGAGCTGGCAGAGGACTGAAAGCATTTTGTATTGCATTATTGTTGCCGAAAGATGACACCGGATTGAAAGGAGATGGCTGCTGCACGGTGAATGGCGATGGACTTTGAGGATTTTGTGGAAAAACCGACTGAGCAGGGAAGGGGGAGGGTGATGGAAAGCTGAAAGCCGCTGGTTGGATCTGCTGAGGCGGAGAAATAACCGGTCCATTTCCAAATCCTCCCATGCTGTTACCGAGAGATAAAGTTGATGAAAACGTAGTAGCAAACATTACTTACTTGGTATCTTGCTTAAACATCTGAGATATAGGCGAGTTGTTTGGCACGAGCTTGCCAAAGATTGTACTTGACGCTAGTGGCGAAGGTTGGACATTGGAGAAGCCTTTGCTCGCTGGTCCTTTGTAAGGATCTCTCTTGAGGGCGTCAAATTCAGCCTCCTTGGCACGAAACATATATGCTTCCCTGCTCGTCTATGGTGCACGAATCAGTAACCCAGTTAAGAGAAGGAAAAAGCTTCGCTTACAATATCTCGGAGCGGCATTCCTTGTAGAGCAGATTCGTAAGCCATGGCTCGCAGCTCCTCAAAGCTTGTATCTCCAGAAATATCATTGGGAAGGCTAGAGAAGCAAAGAAAAAAGAGTTTTTTTCTTCCTTGAACAAAAGGAAGAAAAGGATGGAAGCGAACTTAACTGTTTCCAATGAGCGTAGCACGTCAAGCGCCAATAACTCGGCCTTTCATTCGTGAAATCATCTCGAATTCTCTCCTTGCATGCTCTTGGATCATTGCATCTATTGGAAGAAAAGAGAGAAAAAAAACAAAGCACGATTGAGTAAGAATCGAAAGAAACAGAGAAAAGTACCTGTGTTCTGGCGCTTGAACAGGTGCTTGAACAGCCTGATTTTGCCTCCCAAATCCCGGCTGAAAGAGCTCGATCAAAACCAAAACATCTCTTCAATCGGATGCTACAAATCTACCTGTTGCTGGTGGAGAAATTTGCAATGCGCACCGAACCGGCAGCTGGAAAGACGAGAAATCAAGCCTATATCGACCAAATCGAGCTCTTCACTTACGTCCCGCGCTGGAAATCTCGACAGACGACATCCTGCCTTCGAGCCATTCCCAAGAACCCTAAAAGAAGAACCAAAGAATATTCTGGGTTCAGGGTTTAGGGCTTGGGCATGGAGGACGATTTGAACGGAGGTAAGAGCGAAATGTGTGAAGCTATGGCGCATTCTTGTGACGCATTCCACTCGCAGATCCATCTCCCGCGCCTCGGAAATCTCCCGAGACGTTCCAATCGCTGCACGACGGCCACAATCCATCCGGCGGGCACGAAGGTGAGGAGAAACGAATTGGCGCATTCTTTTTCACGATTTGAATGCGCAGGAGCCGAGTCTTTCGAATCGCTGCTGGACGGATTTTGGGACAAGAATCGATCAACGCTCGAAGGCATCGTGAGCGATCCTCCGATATTCTACCAGAAGTATCCCAATGTGGACGTGGAAGTGGCGTCCTTTAGCACTCCGGCCAAGGCGGTGCCCAGCCTTCTCCATCACAGGCTCGAGGATTCGAGAAACGATGGGACGCTGGCCACCGAGATCGTTGCTCGACTCCGAGAGGCTGCTACAAATCACTGCGTTTTCCTCGTCGGTGGAAAGGGGTGTGGAAAGACGAGAACTCTCTACGAAGTCCTGGCACAGAACTTTGGATTCTACTTCGTGGCCTCGCGGGTAGAGAACGGTGAATCCAAGGACTTCGCAGCGGTCGTAGAGACGCTCAAGCTTTGCTACCCGAGTCACAACAAGGCCACCGAGTTTATCCCCCGACGAGTTGGCATGGATGTGGCACTGTGTGCTTTGGTGGCGAGGTTGGCCATCTTTTCGAAGGTTCTGGAGATCAAGCCGGGGATCTCGCCGCTGGAGTGGTTGATTTGCCAGACTGAGTGCCGGCCTCGAGACGTGTTCCGGGAGTTGACGCTGTTCGTGATCAAGCAAGAGTTGCCGAGCGCGTACCTGGAAGAGAAGTTCTCGGCTCTCGTCCAAGAAGCTTACGAGAGGATCGATGGTGGTCTAGCAGGCAGCAGCGGGAAGCTGCTGTTTGTGGTGGACGAGGCACTGCTGTCGCTCAGGAACAGGTTTAGATCCGACATCCACCTGGCGAAGCTCAAGAGTTTGCTCTCGCAGGCCGTCAAGGCGTTTAGAACGCAGAAGAAGGTTCCAACAGCGTGCATTCTAGCTGGAACGGGGGGAGAACTTCTCGCGGAGGCTCAGGATATGGAATTGCCGGTTTGCAGAGGGGAGTCCGAGCAGCTCACGTAGGAAATAGTCGCTACTAGCCAAACTTTTGAAGATTCCAGCAGCTTTGGAGCCTTCTCGGACTATGTGTCCAGCTTTTTGGGGCCCGGCAACTACAAAAGGCTGTTTTCCAAGTACTACCAGGCCCGTGCTGGCACAATCGCTAGTGCTCTGCACGCATACATCAGCAAGTGTACCCCGAGAGAGAAGGCTTTGGAATTTCTGGAGGGCTTCGCATTAACACTTGCAACCAAAGGTGGCAGCCAGCTAAATGCACCAAATTCTGTCCATGACACATTGATGATCCTGCGCTTGGACCGTTACCTGCAGAGTGTCCTTAGAGACACTATAGAGGCATTCTACATGGGTGGGAAAGGCTATTGTTTCACGCACAACTCGTCAATCAAGCTTGGGGACTTGGGGATTGGCGTGTTAAAGCTGGGATTTTGTGACTCCAATCCTCTCAAGATTGATGGACCCAAGATGGATCCGAAATAGAATCTAAGATGGACTTGAGATGGAGTTTGAGATGGATTTGAAATGGAGTCCGAGATGGACTTGAGATGGAGTCCGAGATAGACCCGAGAAAGAATCCGAGATGGACCCGAGATGGACTCAAGAAAGAGTCTGAGATGGACTCGAGAAAGAGTCCGAGATGGAGTCTAAAATGGACTTGAGATGGAGTCCGAGATGGAGTCCGAGATGGAACTGAGACCAAGATCGAGATTGAGACCAAGACCAAGATCGAGATCAAGTCTGAGTCTGAGTCCAAGCCTGAGTCTGAATTCTAATACAAATTGTTGGGTGAAAGCCCAAAGCAATCGTCCCCTAGAGGGGCTGCAGGGGTTCCAAAAGTATAGTAAGGAAAGTGTGGGGGTTGGATCCCAATGGAGCCAATTTGGCCAAGAAAGGTCAATAGGAAGATTATACCCAAGTGTTGGGTGAGGATATATTCACTGAAGAGTCCAAGGCTAAAGTGAATACAAATTGACAGATGAGGTAACTTGGTGAAGTGTTCAAGAACTAGCTCTAATTCCCCTAGAAGATTGAAAGGTCGATGCTCCCAATTTAAGTGTAGGTGGCATTACCTATTTGGATACTTAGCATGGCTCAACGAAACCTCGCTCTAAGCCCGTGGCTAGAGCACCCAAAGGCAAAAGGTGGGGAGGGTACCCATGAGGCTTGTGTGGGGCCACGATGTTCCGAAATGTTGTCCCAAAGTCCCAAACTATGGAAAGGAAGAAGGGCAATCCTCTGGTGTAATGACCAAGGTTACGGTCATATGGTGTGGAAGTCCCAAAGGATAGTGGGATGTAGTGGTCAGGCTTGTGGGCCTTAACTCAATGGCAGTATCAGTGAACATAGCCATGGACAGAAAGGGACTTAGTGGGGACTGACAGAGGGATATTAGAAAAGGCTATTCCTGATGTTTGCAGGCATCCTAAGGATGCTAAGGAGTGGATCTGGGATGACCACTCATGGACGGATGGCTCAATTTTTGAGAGATGGGATTGTGATGCAAGTGGTGTTGGACCACCAGTGTGGCAAAGGTGATTGAGCATGGCCTTAGCGTAACAGGCTGCTATATCGGTGGTACCTTTGAGTGTCGGTCATGGGATCGAACACATGGAGCACTTGGACCAGGTGCAAGGGTTGAGTGGCATGGATGCCATTCTTGGGGCTAGCAAGTCCCAAGTCCTGGATTGGACTTATGGAGGTTGTGAATGAGACTCCTCCAAGTGGTCGGAGGTGTGGTTAAGAGAATGGAAAATTTAGTCGCTTACAACTTGGTATCGGAGCTGTTCCTTAGTCCGACTTTTATTGGTGCTCAAGTATATCACCATTGATGTTGGCATCGGAAGGTCCTAGGAGTGGGCTTTTCTTTGAGGAGTAGCATGTCGAGAGGACATGGCTCTCCACTCAAGTTCATGCGTGAACTTGGGCACGATATAGTGGATAGAAAAGGGCCAACTATGGAACGACTTTGGGATCTTGGGAACAGTATGTGGTTTTCCTTAGAGAGTTGAGGATGTGATCCAGATGAGCGTTTGACTTAGCAAACTGGCTAAGGTAGTTGTGGTAAACAACTATAGTTGGGATCACAGGAAAGATAAAGACTCCAAAACAATAAAGGAGTCACAAGATTATCCTCACATAGTTGAGGTTGGTGCTCATGAATGTGAGACCAAAAGTAATGACCGTGGGAGGTCAAATACGGAAGAGGGCTCAAGTCCTTGAAATGGTAGCCGGGGCTACCTTTAATAAATGCTGGAACAACCTAAGGAGTTGGGGGGTGTACTTAGAGATGAGTTGGGATTCTCATCACATGGACAAGTAGTCCTAAGGGGCAAAGGTTGCCCCAGAGAACAAAATCAAGTGTTAGAGTAACACTTGTGAAAATAGTCCTTGTGAGTGAGGACATGAATGCAAGAAGTGTATTCCAATGAGCTAATGCTCGACAAGTAGGACCTTACGGGTCTGTGGATTAACCAAGTCCAAAATTGCTGGATGACTCAAGTAGAGTCAAGGAATGGTCCTAAAGGACTGATGGAAGCATTCGGACTGAAGTGTGTGGTACCCCACGAAGGATGGGGGGGATCATAGGATCCGAGGATGAGAACAGGGGGTATCTCATCGATGGCAAAATGTGCCATGCTAAAGTCGTGGGAAGGGTGTTCCCAAAAGAAAACAACTTTGAAACAAAGTTGTGTGTGACCTCTATGATGCAGTGCTAACAGATGGTTGGCATGAGAAAGGGTGGTATTGGCCTTGGCAAAGACTTAGACACAAAGAAGAAGTGTCATAGAGGTAGGCTCCTAGAGCCAATGGTGTGGAGACACCAAATGTGCCAAGGTGTGATACCTTGAGGCTATGTTGGTGGGTTCATGAGAACCCCTTGCCAAAGGAATCCCAATGGAAATGGGAATGGCATAGCCTAAGCTGCAGAGCATGCAGTTGGAGTGTGGTGACCCAGATAATGATGGAGGTGTGGAAGCACCAGCAATGAGTTGTAGGACTTAACAACTATAAGGCAACTAAGCAAGAGGTGCAAAATAATTGGTTAAACGGGTAGAAGGTAGCTACCCAAGCCTTCTTAATGGCATAAGGAAATTGGATATACCCTTACGGGGGATAAGTTGCTTATGTTGCGATATAGTAAGTTAATGTCATGAAAGGAAATACTCATTGTCAAGGAAGCCGTCATTGGGACACCTGAACACTCTAGAACACCAGAAGGTGGTATTTGATGTCGTGAGGGCAATAGATAAGGCCCAAGGGACTAAGTCCCTAGCGAATGATGGATAGAAGGTGCTATCCAAATGTCCAAGGTGGCGGAGACAGGAGAAGACTATCTACTCGAATTGGACAAAGCCAAAAATGGAATTTTGGCAAGGCTAGCGATGGGCATGTAAAGGCCCATAAGCAACAACGTAATCTCGGTGTGTGGGATTATAGGGTGAGCATACCTGGATTGAGGAACCACTCCCTAGGCTATCGGGTAGGTTCATCCCTAAGAATACTTGCTAAGGCATGATAGAAAGTGCAAAGCTATCCTCCTGGTCTGGAGGAGAATGACCGAAGGAAAAGTGTCAAGCCAAAAGCAAGAAGTATGGGGGGTAGAACCAGACCATAGGAATCGAAAGGCATAACCAAGGTTGGTTATGCCAGTTGGGAGTGGAGAATCAAGTGGGGGCTCGAGGGTGTTGCCGCTAGCAACCATGATGCCATGGAGAGTCTAAAATATGGAATTGTCCATGTTAGACTACATGGTAATTGGAAAGCTTGCAAAAAGGGAGGCCTTAGCAAGCTAAGGGACAGAGTTCCCAAAGATGATTCTAGGTAGCTTAGTACCTAGAAAAGCCAAGCATAAATGGTTCAAAGAACGCGCGAAATCAGAGTGGCGCAGCAGAAGCGTGGTCTTGAAGCTTGCCATGAGGCAAGGCTATCAAGGTTAGGGAAGTAGTTCCCGAGTGTTCAAAGAGAGGGCTTTGAACGAAAGTCGATGATCAAGGGCTTTCACGCTTATGCAGGAACCATGTTACAGTGGTCGGAGGACTTGCCAAAGCGAGATTGGCAAGTCAGGGGAACAAATACCCTAGTTGAAGGTGATAACTTAAAAAAGGGTGGGCCATGGGGCCAAGCATAGAGGAGTCCATGCATGATCATAGACTTGTCAAGTAAGAGGACTTGGCAGTGTGGAGGAACTAGGTTCCTAAGCTGTGATCTATAGCACGCTTTGAGTATAAGTTGGTGCACTGGTGTGGGGAGTCACGCCAGGCATCCTGGGTGATGCCGTCCGTAGATGCATATACGGAGGTTGGGTTTGAGTCCCGACCCTCTAGTGCTTGGGTTCGAGTCCCAAATCACTAGGGCGTGATGATGGTTTGGAATATGAGGACACTCATATTTCGGTGGTCATGGACTCTCAGTGAGGAGACTGGTTTGGGCACACCGCCAAGCGAGGGATGCTTCGGAGTTGTGATGCACGGTTAGATTGTTTAGTGTGGCTCAGCATATCTAACTTGACCACCTTGGTGCAAGTGACACCAAGGACGTGGTGAATGAGATGGGGACACCAGTCTCAGTTGCTATGGACCCTTGGCCGGAAGGGCTAGCTTGGGTGCACCGCCAAGTGTGGGGGATGCCCCCGGGGTCATAGTCAACAACTTAGTAAGGTCTGGAAGACCTAATTCCTATTGGTAGACCTATTAAGGGGTCAAGATGAGATCACTGGGTGATCTTATGGCTAAACAAGGGCAAGGTCTTTGTTTGGGTTAAGGAATATGACTCCTAGTTCAAAGTGTTGATTTGAACTATTGATAAAGGTGTGGCTTGGTCAAAGTGACTAAGTGGGAAGGACACCTAAGGGAAATGAACTACTACAATACAATGGTATTATGAGTTCAAGAAAATAGTCTCCAGAGACAAGCCCATGGGTGGGTCACAAGGTTGGGCTAGGAAGAGAGCCTAGAACAATTGGGGAGACTTACTAGGGGTGAACACCCTAGTCTGGGCAAAGCAAATCCTTTGCTATGGAACCAAAAGAATACCTCTAGGAGGGAGGTAATGATCCTATGTTACTTGGTGCAACAATCCAAGGATAGGAGCAAAAGACGAGTGCCCAAGATAGGGCCGTGGAATCCATTGGAAAGAGTCCAAGTGGCAAAGTTAGCCAAGGAACACTAATGTGTTTGATGCTAACGGATTGCGGAAAAAGAAGTGGACTTCCAAGGATGGATTCCCAAGTGCTCCAATTTGGCAAAGGAAAGGCTCCAAGTGAGGGAGCAACTAAAGAGCCAAAAGATAGAGCCGTGGACAGCCCTAGCACAAATAATGATAAATGAAACGTAATGCCAATGGTGGCACAAAAATAGAAAAGAGGATGAGGGTGCCCTCGAGTAGAGAATTTCCTAGCAGGGGAAGTGGAGTTGCACAAAATGTGCAAGGCAAGGTGTCAGAGACACCTAGGAAATTGACTTCAAGAAGTCAAAAGTAAACGTTCCAAAGTGCAAAGGTAGATCAATAGAATCTGTGACTACTCAAGAATGAGTAGTGGAATTGAGTTAGAGAGGGTGTCTCTAACGGGTTTAGTGAGAACTGAACCAATAAAAAGGAGCAACCCACCCCAGGTGGTCAAGGGAGTCTCTAAGTTGGAGAGACTATCCTCCTTAGAGGATGGGCAAGGCATGGTGAGCCTTTGGTGTCAAACCATTGACGAATATGGAGAAGGCATGGTGAGCCTTCAATGTCAAACCATTGACAAATATTGGCTAGGTGCCAAGGATGGAAATGGTAACACATGCGGGTGTTACTTTATAAAATGGTTTACCGTTCGATGAGGACATCAAACTTCGTCTATGGGTGGTGGAGTTGTGAGACACAAAATCCCTAGGCCCCAAAGTGGAGCCGGAAAGGGTGTCACGTGGTAATGGCCGAAGCGAAAGCCCAAACGAGTGTAACACATT
This sequence comes from Selaginella moellendorffii, assembly GCF_000143415.4. NCBI lineage: Eukaryota > Viridiplantae > Streptophyta > Lycopodiopsida > Selaginellales > Selaginellaceae > Selaginella > Selaginella moellendorffii. The sequence continues at coordinate 3,553,114 of NW_003314267.1, forward strand.
TGGACTAAAAGCTTTGACTTGGAAGGTCGAGAGCGGGAGTGGAACTCCCAACAAAGTGCTCAAGGAGGGAGCACGAAGCGAGCAATAAGCAAGGCTCCAAAAAGGGACCCGAAAAGGACCAACACATGACACGTGGAAGTGTCCGAGATGGAGTCCGAGATGGAGTCCGAGATGGACTCGAGATGGAGTCCGAGATGGACTCGAGATGGAGTCCGAGATGGAGTCTGAGGTGGACTGAGACGGAGTCCGAAATGGACCCGAGATGGAGTCCGAGATGGACCGAGACGGAGTCCGAGTGTAAGGAACCGACTCCTCGAGATGTCGTAGGCTAAAGGATCCCCAAAAGCTTGACCGAAATGACAAAGAGTTCATCGTATGGGACCAAGTAAAAGATCGAGTCCAAGACCGACTCTAGGACCGAGTTCGAGATAGATTCCGGAATCGAGTCCGAGACTGACTCGGGGACCAAGTTCGAGTCCGAGTTCGAGACCGAGTTCGAGACGGAGTCTGAGATCCGAAATCGGGTCCGAGACCGAGTCCGAGGTCGAGTCCGAGGTTGGGTCCGAGATCGGGTCCGAGGTCGAGTTCGAGATCAAGTCCGAGACCGAATCCGAAGTCGGATCTGAAATCGGGTCCGAGATCGAGCCAGAGACTAAGTCTAAATACTAATACTGGTCAAGGGGTGAAAGCCCAAAGCGTGCGTCTCCCGGGCCCAGGCTAGTCTCGCGGCACCCGGATACACCG
>NW_003314267.1:3555137-3615890 GCF_000143415.4 Selaginella moellendorffii
GGGGGGGGGGGGGGGGGGGCTGTAGGGGGTTCCAAAAGTATAGTAGGGAGAGTGTGGGGGTTGGAGCCCAGTGGAGCCAGTTTGGCCAGGAAAGGCCAGTTTGGCCCAGGAAGGCCAGACCCAGTGTTGGGTGATGAGCTGACCACTGGGAAGTCCAAGACTAGAGTGAACACGGACCGACAAGCGGGGTAGCTTGGTGAAGTGTTCAAGAGCCGGCTCTAGTTCCCCCGGGAGATCGACTGGCCGATGCTCCCAATCCAAGTGTGGGTGGCACTACCTACTTGGATACCAGGCGTGGCTCAACGGAACCTCGCTCTAAGCCCATGGCTAGAGCACCCAAAGGTGGAAGGCGGGGAGAGTACCCAGGTGGCTTGCGTAAGACCACGGTGTTCCGAAATGTTGTCCCAAAGGCCTAGACTGTGGAAAGGAAGAGGAGCAGTCCTCTGGGGTAGTGACCAAGGACACAGTCGTGGGGAGAGGAAGTCCCAGAGGACCGTGGGACTTAGTGGTCAAGCCTGTGGGCCTCGATCCAACGGCAGTGTTGGCAAACACGGCTAAGGGCAGAAAGGGACTTAGTGGGGACTGACAGAGGGATATTGGGGAAGGCTGTTCCCCTTATTGGTGGGCATCCTAAGGATGCTAAGGAGTGGATCTGAGATGACCACTCACGAATGGTTTGCCTAGTCTTGGAGAGCCAAGACTGTGATGCAAGTGGTATTGGACTACCAATGTGGCAAAGGTGATTGAGCATGGCCTTAGCGTAACAGGCTGCTATATCGGTGGTACCTTTGAGTGTCGGTCATGGGATCGGACACGTGGAGCACTTCGACCAGGTGCAAGGGTTGAGTGGCATGGATGCCATTCTTGGGGCTAGCAAGTCCCAAGTCCTGGATTGGACTTATGGAGGTTGTGAATGAGACTCCTCCAAGTGGTCGGAGGTGTGGTTAAGTGACTAAAGTAGAATGGAAAATTTAGTCGCTTACACAAAGGTGAATGGGCATGGCTTTAGCGTAACGGGCTGATATGTCAGTGGTACCTTTGGGTGTCAGTCATGGGATTGGATATATGGAGCACTTGGACCATAGATAGTCCTAAGGGGCAAAGGTAGCCTGCATGGAACAAAAAATAATCAAGTGTTAGAGTAACACTTGTGAAAATAGTCCTTATGAGTAAGACATGAATACAAGAAGTTGTATTCTAGCAAGCTGGCACCTCAAAAGTAGGACTTTATGGGTTATCAGATTAACAAAGTCTAAAGAAGTTAGATGACTCGAGTAGAGTCAAGGAATGGTCCTAAGGGATTGGTAGAAATATTTGGATTGAGGTGTGTTATGCCCCACGAAGGATGGGGAAGATCATAAGATCCTAGTATAAGAACAGTGGGTATCTCATTAATGGCGGAATGTGCCATATTAAAGTCGTGGGAAAGGTGTTCCCAGAAGAAAGCAACTTTGACACAAAGCTGTGTGTAAACACTATGGTGCAGTGCTAACTGATAGTTGGTATGAGAAATAACTATATTGGTCTTAGCAAAGACTTAGACATAAGTAAGAAGTGTTATAAAGGTAAGCTCGTGGAGCTGATAGTGTGGAAACACCAAATGTGCCAAAACGTGATGCCTTGAGGTCAAGTTAGAGGGTTCATAAGAACCCCTTCCTAAAGGAATCCTAATGGAAATGGGAATGGCATAGCCTAAGTTGAAAAACATGCGGTTGGACCCAAATAATGATGGAGGTGTGGAAGCATCATCAATGAGTTGTAGGACTTGGCAGCTATGAGGCAACTAAGCAAGAGGTGTAAAATAATTGTAACTACCCAAAATTTCTTATTGGGATAAAGAAGTTAAAAATACCCTTATAAGGGATAAATTGCTTATGTTACCATATAGTAAGTTAATGTGGTAAAAGGAATGTTTATTGTCAAAGAAGGCTATCATTGGGACACCCAAACACTTTAAAACATCAAAAATTGGTGTTTGGATCATGAGGGCATTAAATAAAGCCCAAAAGACTAAGTCTTTAGTGAATGATGGATAGAAGGTGTTATCCAAAGTTCAAGGTTACAAAGATGGGAGAAGTCCATATATCTAAATTAGACAAAGCCAAAAAAGGATTCTGGCAAGGCTAGTGATGGACATATAAAAACCTATAAGTAGAATCGTTAATTATGGTGTGTGGGATTATAAGTATACCTAGATTGAGGAACCACTTCCTAGGTTATTAGGTAGATTCATCCCTAAGAATATTTGCTAAGGCATGATAGAAAGTGCAAAGTTATCCTCCTAGTCTACAGGAGAATAACTAAAAGAAACATGTGAGGCTAAAAAGCAAGTAATAAAGAGATAAAATTGAACTATAGAAAACGAAAGGCATAACTAAGGGTGGTTATGCAAGTTGGGAGTGGAGAATCAAGTAGGTGCTCGAGAGTGTTGTTATTAGCAATTGTGATGCCATGGAGAGTCTAAAATACGAAATTGTTCATTAGATTATATGCCAATTAGAAAGCTTCCGAAAGAAAAGGCCTTAGCAAGCTAAGGGACAAAGTTCCTTCAAGGTTCCCAAAGACAATTCTAGATAACTTAGTACCTAAAAAGCCAAGTGTAAATGGTTCATAAAACACATGAAATCAGAATGGCGCAGCAGAAGCATGGTCTTGAAGCTTGCCATAAGGCAAAACTATCAAGGTTGGGGAAGTAGTTCCCGAGTGTTCAAAGGGATGGCTTTGAATGAAAGTCGATGGTCAAGGACTTTCACACTTATGCATGAAACCATGTTACGTTGGTCGGATGACTTGCTAAGCGAGATTGGCAAGTCAAGGGAACAAATACCCTAGTTGAAGGTGCTAATTTCAAAAGGGGTGGCCTATGGGGCAAAGCATGGAGGAGTTTATGCATGATCATAGACTTGTTAAGTGAGAGGACTTAGTAGTGCAAAAGAATTAGGTTCCTAGGCTGTGATCTATAGCACACTTTAAATATAAGTTGGTGCACTAGCGTGGGGAATCACACCAGGCATCTTGGGTGATGCCATCCGTAGATGCATATACGGAAGTTGAGTTTAAGTCCCAACCCTCTAGTGCATTGGTTTGAGTCTCAACTCACTAGGGCGTGGTGATGGTTTGGAATATGAGGACACTCATTTTTTGGTGGTCATGGACTCTCAAGAAGGAAACTGGCTTGGGCACACCGCCAAGCGGGGGATACCCCAAAGTCGTGATGCATGGTTAGATTGCTTAGTGTAAAAATTTGACATATCTAACTTGAACACTTTGATGCATATAGCACCAAAGCTCTATTTCGTTAAAGTGGGATTTATTCAGTAAAATGGGACTAGGTACAAATTTTCAAGTATTTGAAAATGACGTGAAATTATATGTTTTTTGTCCAGGGGCTAGACATACTTGGGGCATGGTGACTAGCGCGGTGACTTTGTGTCCAGACTGAGTCCATTTGGTTGTATAATAAATCTCATTGTCAAAGTGAACAAGCCGAATCTGAAGCTAAAGAAGAGCAATGGCATGCGCGCACACACTATTTGTTTGTTCATTGAGCGTGTGGTGAGCTTTCCAAGATGAACGTCATTCCTATTAGCCAGACATATAACTTAATAGTGAGAACATTTAGATATTATTAAATGTTATCTTTTTCTAACGAATCTAATTGTGAAGGTGTAGCAAGAGGCATTGCTAGTCTGGAGAAGTCATTTAACTCATTTGACCCTTAGTGTATTTTCATGAAACTAAATAACATTCATATTATTAAGGAATTTCTCTAGTACCTTTTTTTTACGACATAGAGGCTTGCATTTCTTTCAAAGGTGATTTAGTAAAAGGCCTGAGGGCACATGCCATTCTATTTCTCAAACCGGTATTAAGATATACTAGTGCAAAGGGAAAAAGGTATTTGGTGATCAAGTAAATGGCATGAGGGCACACGCCATTATAAGCCTAAGCGCTAGTGGACACCTCTTTTTTGGTGTCACGCCTCACGCCATCACGCCATGCCATCACGCCTCCTCTGATTCAGATTCGGATTGTTCACCTTGAAATAAAATACATTAGAAACTTAGTAAAGGAATATTAATGAATCTCACCTTAAACCCGGGTTATGAATGCTCTTGCTGCATCTCTTGCATGGTCTGGCAAGGTGATGGTGGCACTCTACTTCCACATCGAACCATGCACAACATTATCCACCGATATGCTCATGCTGGGATCCCTTGGATTCAGCACCCATCTCTTTTCTAGGCAATCCTTCGTATATCCGGAACTTGGCTTGAACCACTCCACAGTTACATTGAAGGAGTTAGTTTCCGCGTCCTCCTCTGCATCAGTGATGCAGCGCCCCACCCATATCATTTGTTTTTTATTACTGGGTCTAACAAGCATGACCATTCCTTTGCAGACCTGTATTGGATTGAATGCTGAATCCGGCTTCTTGTTCCTCGGCCCACAATAGTGATCCTCAACATCATTATCTATCACTACATTTCCAGAGGACATTGTTCTGCTACTATCTGGTGCTCTGGGTTCTGGCCAAAAGGACTCTTCCAATTCTTCATATACAACCGGCCCATTTTGGATAGCAGATATAATCTTCTCCCAGTATTCGAGCAAAGGCTTGCACCTCTTAAAATAGGATTCTCCACCAAACACCAACCCCCTCTTCCAGAAGGCAATATGCTGTCTAATCCTGGCCACTATACTTTCCTAGTCTTTAAGTCCATCCGGGTGCATTGGCCGTGGGGAACCCTGAGGAATCATAGGTTCCCCAGTTATGGGATCTCTCTTGAAGAGTTCAATGCCATCCATTGGCAGCCACAGTGTGTCCCATTCTCTCATCTTGTACCTCATCACTGGAGCACCATCACGCATGCTGAAATGAAACTGAAGAGGCTTAGAGTGGCCAATCAGCGTTTCGGATCCGTCCCTGATGTAGCCTCTTACAAACCCCTTAAAGTCTGGAACCTCTGTCACAAGTGCAGCTTCAACAGTGCCTTTGATGCAATTTTGGAATTCATTGTAGAGTTGTGGGAGGGTGAGGACATTGGATCGCCGGAGGGACTCTGCCAGGTGACTGAACATGGCATCGACGTCTTCATGAGTGTGCCCAACCATGAGAAAGCCAAGTGTAACCATTTCACATATGCCTTTAGCAACAAGCATTGCCAAGTACGCGAAGACATACATGTTTTTGTTCTCACTGCCAACATTGTCTGTTTGGAGCAAAAGATGGGGTGGAAGGCCACATTGGCCGCAAGAACTTCCTTGAGATTCTGCTTCGTTTGGATGAGGCTGTGCATTCACCGGGCGACCAGCCTCGTCGGAATGGCATGAGGCCTCACGTGATAACCCTACAATCCGACGGCCAACATATTCATTGGGATGGCATGGGGCCCCACGCGATACTGCAAGCCTTTGCTCCTCCTCCAGCTGAACCCTGTATGAGGTTCGATTGACAAGGGCCTTATGCAAGGGTTGGCCGTTCAGCTCAGTCTGCGCACTTTGCAGAGACCTTAAGTGTTTTGCTAGGGACGCAATCATCATGTTTGCACCCCCACCACCCCATAGAGGTACAAAGAAGTTCCCATAGTTCTGGGCACCATGCCCATGAGCGATTATGCCAAACAGAGACACAGGCAGCTGCATGGATGAAGAGATTGCCTTGGGGGCAGGATTGAGTCGAGGTAAGCACGTCTTTTTCTGGTCCATTTTGTCGTGGATGATGCTCAGGTCTCTCCATGGAGAGAATCCTGTTATGATAATATGCAGTCCTGCAGCTTCTCTGCTCGATGTTGTGTTCGAGCCGCCTTCTAACCAACGTCTCTCGCTCTTGAGCGCTGCAAAAATTCTTCGACAAAGCCATTTTGATAGCAGTGCACTCGTCACACTTTGAAAAGCTGGAGTACTTTCCTATACTCACATCCCTGAACCTGTTGCTCCACAATCTACTAAATCTAGATTGGCTCAGCTTCCTGTAGCCATTACTCTGGAGTTCCCGATTCACATCTTCCAATATGGCCCCCTTGGTATACATGGAAGGGAGAACTTGTTGGGTGTCTCGTGTTCCATCTTCTAAGAGGTGGGTTTTATGTGGTTGCTACTCGCTACATGTCTCGACAAACCTCTTGAAGATTGCCTCTCCATATATAACATGACCCCTGGTTTTGTGCGTACCGTCGTTCCCATGGACTGCCTGTTGAACCCTTTGTTCCTCGAACTCAGTTTTGATTCTGTAGAATGTGCTTCGAGGGACTCCATAAATGATTCTCCATGCCTTCATGCAGACCAAACCCCTCTGGAAGACCATGCCCCCCACCTGATGTTCTAAAGCATCAACAGATGACTGTAATGCCTCATACACAAAATTGCGAGCTGCCTTCCAGGACAATGTCTTGTATCTTGCTCTCTCCTCTTCAATAGCATCCCAATTAGCATGTTGACAGCACCTCCTCTTGCAACAAGCAATTGTCGAGACAATTCGAACCTCCATCACCATTTTCTGCCTTTTCGGTTCGTTGCTCAGATCCCTTTGGCTGCGCTTTAGGAAGGTGTACTTTCTTTTCCCATGAAGAGATGTTCTGTCATCAGTTGTAGTGGTGTTTGATTGTGAATCCTTCACATTCTCAAACATTAAATGCCTCAATTTCCACCACACAATGCTTCCAATAGTCAGACTGTTTTCTTCTGTGTCAACAACCTCTAAAATCGCAACTCCAATATCATCCCAGCCCAATTCTTGATTAGCAACCGCATCTCTTGGATCGACAACTGTGGCTAAGCCCTCAGCTACCACCTCCCCCTCGGGGTTGTTTAGAAACACCTTTGCCTGAATCCATGTAGCACGGTTCTTAAGATCCACGGAGGGAACATGCATCGCACTTGCGCTGTCCCTAACATCTGCTTTCTTCTGCAGATTTTTCAAGGCAACAACAACATTTACCCCGACGACCATCTCTCCTCGTTCAATAGCGACCACATTCCCATCGAAGACAGTCTCTACTGATATAGCAGCATTGCCTTCCCCAAGCCTTTGACAGTGTATAACAAAGTTCCGATCCATAGACACAAGGGTCCCTTTTGCAACTCTCTTCCCACCATTCAAAATGTAAACCTTTTCCCCAACCCTGAAGGCCATTCTGAAAGTGCAGAAAAGAAGTTAAAACCATACAAAAAATGATTGGAGAATGGCCTAAATCATAACATACCAAATAGCATGAGGCCACATGCCATTATTCAAACATGCTATTGACACCCACGTGAAATTTCGCATTCACAAAATTGGCATGAGGCCTCATGCCATCTTGATATACACACAGCTGCAGGCAAGTAAAAACATACATGACAATACGCTAGCCATGAAATTGCAAGGGCCCAAAATGGCATGTGGCCTCATGCCATTTCTAAATGTGGTCCTAAGCCATTCCATGGTGAACATACCAGGAAGCACAAGTGCCGAATATCAAGAGGAAGCGGTAGCCACACCAAAGACAGTGCCGCTCGCAACACCGCAACTACTCGTAGCGCCGCTCGCAACACCGCAACTGCTCGTAGCGCCGCTCGCAACACCGCAACTGCTCGTAGCGCCGCTCGCAACACCGCAACTGCTCGTAGCGCCGCTCGCACAAACTGCCACTCGCATAAACTGCCGCTCACAATGGCGCTCGCAATGCCGCAACCGCTTGTAGACGCATAAACCACAGCTCACAACGCCGCTTACACAAGCAGCGCTCACTGTGCTCAGCGGAACCAAGAACACGGCACACAAAAATGATAGACCTAGGAATGAGTTCGAGAATTCAAAAATAACACACGCTTCAACGTCACATCAAATCCTCTGACAAACCAAATCTTATGATTCCTCTGACAAATTTCAAACTGAGTAGCTTCTAGACTTTGCTGTCGGAGGTTGAACTTTGTCACATCATGTCCTTGCCTCGATCCAGCTGTGTCATGTCAGTGATTGGAACTTTGCCATGCCGTGTCAGCGGTCCGCGCCAAGATTATTCGCCGTGTAAAGGAATAATTATGCTGTGTGTGTATGTCCATTTATGGAAATATAAGGCCACACGCCATTCAAAGAATAATGCTAGTCGAGCATTTTTTGGTGCACTTTGGGTTCAAAATTGCATGAGCCCACACGCTATAAAGTTTACCTGTACCAAAAATAGAAACAGCTTTATTTACTTGGGAATTTAAGTGGTTGAGGCATTTTTAAACTTACAAACACATGCCCTACTTACATTCCTTTGGTTGCTTAAAATTTAAAAATATTATAAACCTTTCTTTTTGCATTTTCAATGTTTTCAATTATGGTTTTGATTTTCGCAGGACCAGCCTAGTAATCTATTTGCATCCCGTCATGTTTATAGCTAGCTTTTGTTTGTCCCTTCGCTAGCCTGAGATACATCTGCTCGGCATCTGCCTCTTACAGCATTTGCCCAGAAAGGGCATCTTTCTTCACGCAGCATTTGCCACATGTTTAGGGTTTAGGGTTTAGGGTTTAGCAATTCAGTAGCTTGATAAACATGCAAATAGAGAACTTGATGCAAAATCCTTTGATATGTCACAATGCCCCTAGGACCATAAACACATTTCAATAGAGAGGGTCCTTTCATTTCATAACTCCTTACGTAGATCTTGTTGAAACCAGAGTTAGTGAAGTTGGTTTCTTGTGATCCCGCATCTGATTGTGATGTCCCTTTGCAGTGTCGATGGAAAGGTCAATGCACACCAAACTGTAGAATCTTGGAGCAAAATAACGGTCGGATCTATGGCAAATGCCCTTGAAATATTGTAAGGCTCGTGTGGTCTCATGTGGTGTCCGATCGAGATGCTTCTTTGCAGGGTCATCAAGAAGGACATTGTATACCATTCTATAAAATCTAGTTGCGATATAATGGTTGGATCTCCAGAAAACTCAAAACAATCTCGCACGTGTCAGAATATTCTAGGAATATACTCCTATGTGCCCCTGAAAATGGCATGCGGCCCCACGCCATTCAAGAGATAACGCCAGATGACGCCGAACATTTTTTGGTGCATTTTTTGGGATCAAAATTGCATGAGCCCACACGCTTGAACGTCACATCAAATCCTCTGACAATTTATTTAGCTGAACATCTGGCATTTTTGGAAATACAAGATGCTTTGGAATATCCAATCATGCATGGTATAAATATAGTGAGGGTATTAAATGATATCCCAATCATGATCTTTCTTTTGGATTTCGCGTGCATGCAGTCCGAGGAATGATGACGTTGCGGATTTCTTTTGGATTTCACGTGCATGCATGCGAGTGGCGATCCAGAAATTAATGGTGGCGCCCAAGTCCAAGGAATGATGACGTGGCGGGATTACCAACCGTCGTGACATTTCGCGCGTGTGAGGTTAGGTTTTGCATTTTGCTTCGTACTCGCGCTCGCACACTCGCGCTCCCACTCGCGATCACGCTCACATTCGCGCTCATCTACCTTCTCTATAGGTTTCTCGTGTGCATCGGCGTCCACTTGCACTTGCATCACACTCGCGGTCGCATCGCGCTCGCGTGCATCGGCGTCCACTTCAAGACACACCCAGTTTGTAACTTTGCCGCCAACTCCGCCGCCCACTCCGCCACCCACACGCAGCCCACTTGGCGTCCCGGGAGATTTCAGCGCCACTCTCCAACTGTAAGTGGCAGAGTAGCCTTGCTGCTACGATCCGCTGCACACACAGTGCACATTCACCAGCGAGTCCGGTTGTCACGCCTCCATTCGGCTTCAAATGGTAAGTCTTTTAGGCCAAGTAGAAAATGGCATGAGGCCACATGCCATTCAGTAGCAACATTGGCATGCACCGATTGGGCTCTCGAGTGCAGTCCGGTTACAGATGTTGTGTAGCCTCACGCCATCTTAGGATGCAGCCTCAAGACATCTGATGCAGTGGTGAATGGCGTGTGGCCTCACGTTATTTCCAGCTGCTAGCTTTTCATCTGTCAGCTCTAATTGTTGTGCATTTCTGAACAGGCGAGGAATTGCGTTCTTCTTCTAGCCACTATCAATGTGGATGCAGAGAAGGGGGAGGAGCTCACCAGTTGGACTTTTGGGATGGAAGGCAAGGATCTGAGGCTATACAACACAGATGGTGGGAGAAAAGAATGCATGGGGATCCTCATCCAAGTGACAGACACTCCATGCAGTTCCATGCAAGAATATGGACTGGCACTTGTGGTAGAGACAGCGTCTGCCTTCAAGATCCACCTTGCACATCCTAGCGGCTTCCCGGAGGGGGGCAGCGGCTACGAGGAATTCCTAGAGGGAGCTAGGGAGAGGTTGTCCAGGAGGCCCACAATTTCAAAGACGCTGCGGGTCTATGAAGATCACATGGAATCCACGGACCTCACCTACGGCGATGTTCAAAAACTATATTCCAACATTGAGCCGTTGAGAGTGCCTCCAGTTCGCGAAGCGAAGGGGAAGGGGGTCGATCTAGAAACTACCCCGAAGCAGAAAAGGGTGGTCAAGCTCAAGCCGACGTCCGACTCTCCTCCAAAAAAGAAGCTACTCGGTGATGTCATTGCCTCGGGTTCGAACACTACACCCACCAAAAAGAAGAGCCCCAAAGAGCAGAAAGAGCAAGAAGAGGCAGCAAAAATCGTCGCAGATAATAGTACTTGTTACTATTCCAACAAAGTATATACAATCGACGTGAGCCGTATCGACATCCAAAGCAAATACAACCACAGGCTAGTATCTGATGAGTGGGTAGAGAAACTGAAGCAGAAGATGCTGGCAACTCTAGTAACACCCGACATCGCAGACGTGATCCCCTACTACCAAACAATGAAGGGAGAGACGAGGTTTCCAGATTTGATCAATAGGAAGGTGTTGGACGATCAGAACATTCAGTTCTATGCCGTCTCCGGGCAGCATTCTAGCTTGGCGATGCAAGAGATAGTTGTGGATATTATGGTGGGCGAGGAGGTGAAGAAAGTCTTCAAGACAAGAGTTGTCCGCCTGATAAAAGGCAACTCGCCCCTCCGATCTATCATATACATCTCCCACGCGCAGAATGTCAAGTAAGAAACGTGCTACAAATCGGGTCTACACGAGACATTGGCACGAACACAGAAGCTCTGGGTTCAACTGAAGAAGCCACAAAAACCAGGACAAGGACATGCACTAGCAACTAGCGCCTGGCAGGTAAGCCTCGTTGCATGTGGCATAGCATGTGGCCTCACGCCATTTCTATTGCAGGAATTCTCGAGTCTTCTCTCGAAAACACTGGGGGTCAATGACACACTCAGCATCCATAACATTCTACTCGCAACAAAAGTTGTTTTTGACAAATGGGTAGATGTGCTGAGGAGGTACCATGACGGGGAGTTGCTAAACTCAATGGGTGTGGAGGACGGCCGGAAGCCCAATGATTTGAAGCTCAACGCCTTGCATTTCTCGCGGTCTCTAGACGACGACGACCTTCTGACAGTGGCTAATGCTCTTCTACATGGTGAGGTAGTCTTCAACAAGACCAAAATGACTCCCGGCCATATTGTGACATACGAGGACTTGTGCACGACTCTGAGAGCTCGTGCGCTATTGAAGGATTGGATCTTCAAGCAAGTGGCCATGGAGAGGGTGAGCATCGACACCACGCAAGAGATGATGGAAGCGCTGGATTTGTCAAATGAAGACATCGACGAGTACGTGAAGGGGGCCCCCAAGTTCATCGATCTGCTGCGGGATGCCACGAAAAGTAAAGCTGAGAAGTTGGATCAGTGTCAAGACCCCTGACAAGATCAAGATTGGAAAATGCAAAAAGACAAAGAGAAAAGCTAGTGGAAACAAAGAAGAGGCCTTAGACTGGCGTTGATTCAGATTGTAGAGAAATGGAACAAGGCTAACCTATATATACTATAGGTTGATGAAGCTCCACCACTCTTGGATCGAGGACGGCCTAAATATAGCTGAGGTCGAGGAGGTGCCACATCATCATCAGGAATGTGGCTCGAGACTCAGGAATCGGGAAGTGTCTCGAGAGTCAGGAATAGGAAAGTGTCTCGAGAGTCAGGAATAGGGAAGTGTCTCGAGAGTCAGGAATGTGGTCTGCAGGTCAGGAATCCGGCGAGAGTTAGGAATGTGGCAAGAATTGGGGGATTCCTGACAATCAGTATCCAAATTTCATTAAGAGTGATGTCGACTGCCGGCTTCAGAAACAACTCGACCCCGCAGCAGAGGCCTATCGAGAACCTTACCGGGTATACTTGAATTCGGATGAGGATCAAAGGTGGAGGAGCATCATTTCCCGCGGAGATGAGCAGGTCAAGAACATCTTTTGTGTGATGGACTTCACAAACGAGGAGATCACTCATGCAGACGAAGTCAGCTCCATCATTGACTTAATGGTGGGACTTGCGGAGGTGGAATCTTCAGTCCACTATATGATCTACGACTCCGAATCCTATCACAAGTTCTGGAAGGCCTTGAACGAGGTGAAGGCTCGGTTGAAAGGCAAGGAGATGCGGGAGATCCATGGGATAATGGCTAAGAAGAAGATACCGACGAATGTCTGCATCTTCACACTCGCCCTTGTTATTGGTCCTGCAGCAGAGTGGGACTGGAGTGACTTCCTAGCTTCGTTCGACAAGGCCGATCAAATTGATCTGAGGGAGGTCAATTTACCCGTGCCTGAGGAACTGAAGATGGCTATAGAGCTTTCGAATTCAAAGAAAGCTCCAGGTGCAACATGGGAAATGCTCAGCTGGGTCTTCAATGCAATAGCGGGTGGGTCACTTGCTTCCGACTTCAAGGGCAAATGCGTTGTCGAGTACAACTGTGGCAGACTATTCTTTCGAGCCTCACTACTCAAGGGTGTCCCGTGTGTTGCGGTGACAAACTCCATTGAAGAGGTGACTTCAATGGAGCATATAATTACAGTTGCCAAAGAAAAACAGTATCTTCTCTGCGAACCTGGTGAGTACGCACTTTAAGTTTAAATGTTATCTCACAAGCTCTGTATGCAGAAGCGTGGCCACCCCCAGATGCTGAAATGGCGTTAACAACTACTGTTGAAGATACCCATGTTGGGCCGAGCTCACAACCTGCACAAGGTAAGGTCACATGAGGCCTCACGCCATTTTGATTATAGATCGTTGTGAATATTCAGACACAAGGACTGAAAAGCGCACTGGTGGCGCGTCGAAGAAGGACAAATAGACAAGCAATAGGAAAAAAGGAGGTACAAATTATATTTGCAATGGCGTGTGGTCTCATGCCATTCCTTGCAGGAGACACTTCTTCAAAGGCAAAACAGGCAAGCACCAGCCAAGCTCAAACTGACAGTGGTCATAAAAAGCGAAAGCACGTTGGACAGTCATCGGGATCAGAGGCGTTTGATTCGAAAAGGAAGAAGGGCAACGAGAAGATGATAGGTAATGCCTCGCGGTTATGGCGTGTGTGCTCATGCCATTCATTGCAGATCAAAGGCTGAGTGAAAGCAGGCAGTCACCACCTCCTGACTCAGATTCCTATGGCGGACTCCCCTTCCCCAATCTCAATGGAGAGGTACAATGGATGAGGGATGCTTTTCAAGTCAGGGCCACGTTTTTCTCATCTCGTCGTCTTCGAAGGGTGCAAGAATGTGCAGAAACCATGTTAAGATAGTCGGGTGAGGATACGGTCCTAGGTCACGCACTAAAACAGGCTATGGATGTCTTGTATTTTGAGATGGAGACTCGGCCAGATGATTTTCCCAAGATGGTCCTAGAAGAACAAGCCATCCAGCCTGAGCAGCCTATGGAAGAAATGCAGGAGGGGGATGAGGAGCCAGAGAAAGATAATGAGCAGGAAGAGCAGAAGGACGAAGAGGAGGACAAAGAAGAGGAGGACGAAGAAGAGGAGAACGAAGAGGACTTGGATGGTCCTCACAATAGTGACGATCACAATAACGACGACGACGATGATGACGACGATGGCCAGCCTGAGGTGGCCAAAGAGCAGCGGAGGAAGGTTATACAAGACAAACCATCAGGTAAATAATAGTACATCCATTCCTAACCTTTTACCATTTCTAACATTGTCCATGTAGGTCGTAGAGCAAATGGTAAGTAGAGATTATTCAGTTGAATTTACAAACTCTAGCCTTTAGTGTCGAGGAAGGATAGTGCCAAGCAAGGGTCGAAACGTATGTCCAATCCTTCAGAATCAGTAGTGCGCCCAAGTGATATCGGTCCTAGTTCCTCAATAGCAGTTGATGGTAAATACAGTATAGTCGATTCAATGTGCTAATGAGTTTGTTTTTAGTAGCACAGGAGGATACCATCTCAATCGAAGGGAGATATTTGGACATGCATATGGATCCGCCAGTGGACTCTACTTGCCTGCAAGAGTCATCAGAGCTGGTGGAGGCTACTATCCATATCAATGCCAAGCAAGCTGACCATGCTCCACTTGATGCTGCCCATACCACTGAGTCAATCTTGTCCACGTATCCAACTGACGGTGACCAGGCGCCATTGGACCCGCATGAGGCCGCCCCAGCCGCCGAGCCGGTCGTATCCTCATTTCCAACGGACTCAACGTGTGCCCAATCGTCTGACTACGCGCCGTTGGAACCTCCCTACACCGCCCCTGCTTCCTGTTCGGTCATGTCCACTTTGCCAACGGAGGCACCAGCTGAAATGGCGTGTGATCACACGCCATCGGAACCACCCCATGCCATTGTTGAGCCAATTGTACCAGAGTCTACAGCTGAAATGGCATGTGCCCACACGCCATCGGATGCGATTGACCCCACATTGCAGAGGAGAGTATTTCCGCCCTTCACGTTTCCTCGACGAAAACCCTCTCAACGACCATCGGAAGCACCATTCGCTAATATTGTAGATGGTAAAATTGACTTGTACCATTTTTTATGCTGACGCATTTCATTTTAGAGTCATGGCGAAGGTACTGTATCGTTTTTGATCTGAATGGTGTCCTTTTCTCCCATGAGCGTGGCTCGTCCTCGAATGTCACTACACCCTCCAAAGCCTGCTGTCGCAAGTTGGTCAAAAGAGACAAATTCACATTAATCACATGGGAGAAACTGCGGGATCTAATAATGACCATGCGACACTTAAAACAGAGGGCCGGGTTCAATTTGCAATTGGGAGTTTGGACATCCATGATGCGCCACAATGCATTAACGTTGCTACAGATGATGCACGATCAGACGCGAGTAATATTACCATTTGACTTTCTCCTAACGCAGGAGGATTGCTTGACTATGGTCCATGTGAGGGGTAGCAAGCCCATCTTCGTCAAGCCAGAGGCTGTAGTGATGAACCGGACTGCTAGGTCAAGTGAAATCCTCATCATCGATGACTCGCCGATTAAAACTGCAGCGAACACGCACACATATGCAGTGCACCCCATCTCTTGCAATATGGAAACTAGGGAGAAGAAACCGTATGTTCTGGGGGACCTTGCAAAATGGCTTGGAGCGATGGTGATAGAGAACCGGCCAGTCCAGGAGGTGGCTACAGAAATCAACCAAATGGCAGATGGAACGGTATATCAGAAGCCATTTGATCGGACAGACACCAGTCATCATTTATGGCATGTATATTGTCTAGCCAAGCACTATCCGCATCTCCATAATCTGCTCAACCGGATGGGTTCTTCGACCACTGAACATGAGCGTGGACGTATTAGAGAAGAGATGGCATTACTATTGGGTTTAAATCCTGATAGTGTGGAGAGTGATGAAATTCCAAGATTATTGTATAGGCGTTGGAGGCAAAAAATAACAATCTGAGATTCCCCTTATTAATAAAACAACTTCGTTAGTGTCATAGCTTAGAGGTTAGTGTCATAGCTTAGATGGTTTTTCCATGTTGGCATGTTGATTCCTCTATTGATATCATTTGGTTACATTTAGTCTGTGGTGTTGGATTTCACGGAGTCTTGGCTCGATAATATGAGTTTAGTGTTTAGGTTTTGTGAAGGCAAGTTGAAGAGTGATTGTTGGTTACTTTATAACTAGTTCCTTATCACATGTCTAACAGTAAATAATGTGGTATATCACTCCTTAATGATGTGTTATCTGAAACTGAGTATTGTTGGAAGATTAGTCTCGGATATTGCTTCAACTTTGGTTAGCTTGGTTGCTAAAGAGTTTTGGGTGGTGATTAACTCTTGCTTTCTTCTAGCTTTGTTCTGGTGTTGATGGCATTGAAGTGATGCCTTGTCATTGATATTATTGATGATAAGATTCAAGTGAGATGAAATGTCTCTTTGAAAGATTGATATTGAGTTTCATTAGTCTCGATGAAGATAATGTTGATGATTTGGCTATGGCTTTGTGTTATTAGCATTCATGCATTTTCTAGTTAGCAACTATATTGACATCACACGAACTTGGTGGCAAGTTGAGTTAGTCATGTTCTAGACTGGTATTGAAGTGATTGAATCCTTGTTGGATTTCAGTTAGGATATATCGATCATTGATGATGATTCTTGTGCTTGTTATGAAGTGAGTTACGTCTTGCTATAGATGGATTCATGGAAGATCGTTTGGTGATCACTTGTTGAGCATAGCTTCGTTATACTTAGCTTTTGGATTGATGCAGACATGCTCTTCATTAGCTTTGGCATTATGAAGTTTGGCTTATGGATGTGTTAAGGAGGATGTTGTGGGTTGTACTATGATTTCTTCTTTAGCATTGAAATTAGTTCATGTGAGACTTGTGATCATTATTGGGTAAGACTTGGTTATAAGCTTCTTCAAGCTTTTGGTTTTTGAGTTTCATGCTCAATATCCCATTTGCTAGAAGTTGTTGGGGGATGGCATTTTGGCTCATTAGCTTCAATGTTGAAGTTAGCTTTTGCATCTAGCAATCATTGGTGATGATTGACTATCATCTAAGATAATTGATTATCCTTGTTAGAAGTTTTGCTTGATTATTGTTGATCTAGAACGATTTGCCATTCTTCAAGATGGTTGATTCTTCCTTTGATGATGATTATGCATCTCCCTATTGATGGGATGATTGATGGTCTTTCATGATGGTTAGTTGTTCTCTTTGATGGTTTTTAGCTTTTCGCATTACCACATGTTCTTTGTGGTTTGCTTTGGATTAGTCTCTTGGATTTGCGACTTCAGTAGGATGTTGCTAACGCTTGTTTGAGCAATTTTGGTTCCTTGGTATTGTTGACCGGGATCTATTCAGATTGACTAGTGCGATCATTAGCATGAACGAGTGTTTGTTTGTTTTGCAACATTCATTTTGTTCTGTTGATTATTGCTTAAGTTGGTTCTGGTAGATTGGGATGTTATTTCCTTTGAGTGATACATTCGCGAGCATTTTTCTTGCTAGTCAACGATACTTTGTGTTCTTTGAGTTCTCTTTTGTAAGTGGCTTGGCATGCTATCTGAAATCTTTAATAGTTAAGTTTTATCATCAAGTATTATTGATGGTATACTTACTATTGAATTTTATTGGGTAGTGAATCCTATATTTTCCAACTCTAATGATCTTGGTGGTTCCTATACTCTAATACTTGTTTATCGGATGATAACTTACTTGGAATACTTTTGTGTTCTAATTTAAGATTTAATCACTGATAATTAAGACTCTAAGATATTATTGTCTATGACTTTGATATTGTCCATCTATTGATCTTTGAGTTTGGGCTAGTATAGGCAGATTGGTTTCGGCACTTCATGTGCATGCTGAAATCTCTAGTCATGGGGTAGCTACTGTCGACTGGTCACATAACCTGCCTCTCTGTCGATGTTCCTTATGTCGTTAAAAGGGCGTTACCGTGTAAAGAACTCTAACTGCCTATTTATAGTAGTCTATCTAAACCTTACCGACGGGTTTGGTTTCTTTACTCAGGAGGGTTAGGGCCTCTGGCTTTTCTCTCTATGCCACCTACGGGCAAGGGCATATCACACTTTTGTAGCTGGGTGACACCCAGAGCAGCAAGGGTGGCTAACTTCGTTGGTTATTTCCTTGTCGACGATGGCCAGAAGATGTCTGAGTTGGTAGCGCATCTGCATTACACAAAGAGGTTACCCCTAACTCATTTAAGTTGGTGCATTTCTCACATAGTGTGAGTACCGTGAACTTTTTTTTGGAGTTGTTTCCTTGGCGGTATTCTAAACTCAAGTATGCATCGAAGAGGATGTCAATCTTCCCTAAGGGGGGAGAGTGTCGCGAATGTGACTTAGGGTATCGAAAGTTACTTGTCGGCTAGTCCTTACGGACACTCTTACCTTACTGCCACGATGGCAGGAGGTCGGTATTGCTGGACCCTTTATCAGCCCCTCTTATGCTAGTGGAGTTAACTGGGCATTTCGAGTGTACTTAGACCAGATGAGCATAAGGACGGAATTCCTATGTGTTATTAGCTAAGCATACTTAGCCCGGATATCTTGCACTAGCTAGTGACAAGAACCCTCGCGTATTGAGATTGGTCCCTCAATATCGTTGGATGATAGCTTACCATATCTGCCAAACACCCTCGCTATTATGCCCTTTGTGTTAGTCTCATTGCGGTTCCAAATGCTATTTATGGAAAGTGTCCAGATTTGCTCATTTGGCATATCTACAGAATGTAGAGATCGGCCTGAACACAATGGTGTTCGTCCCATGTCCAAATTCGCAATCTAGAGGCATTCCATATTTAATAAGTTTTGAACTTGTCCCAGAGACTAACTCCTGATACTAAGGGAGGCTTAGGGTGAAAGCCCAAAGCGTGTGTTCCTCAGGGGTTAGGGGGTTCCAAATGTATAGTAGGGATAGTGGGTAGGTCGGGCATGGCCGACCAACCTAAGGCATAGTCTAGTTCTCGTTTGCGTGCCTGTCCTTGTTCTGCATCCGGCTTGGGTCTATGCCTAAGTTCTATACCATGCTAGTTGATGGGGTACCTATATCCTCGCGTTAGGCCACTGGTATGCCGAAATAGCACCAGACTCCGTTTGGCTCCGTTTTGTGTGTTGGACCTGGCATTGGGATGCTGGTTGCTCCAAGACTGTTCCAAGTCGCTCCGGGCTCCTTTCCCTTCGCTCCTTAGGCTGTATGCTCGAGAGTTGCTCTGTGGTTCGGTTTCGTCACTCCATGCTTAGGAGTTTAGCACCGTTCCTTCGTTCAGTGGCCCAAGGCCCTGAACCTTGGGCTCCACACCACAATCCTTTGGACACGTGGCATGTGACACATGACATCTGTCACGTGGCATAAAGAGGGTTTAGGTTCTGCTTTGTGGTGTTATCCTATGGTAAATCACCATAGGATAAAGGGTAAAAACCATGTGCGCTACAGGTGAGCACCTTCTGGACTTGGCAAAGTAGAGCCTTTGCCATAGAATCGAAAAAATACCTCGAGGATGGAGGTAGTGCTCCTTTGTTGCTTGGTGCAGCAATCAACGGATAGGAGCAAAAGATTAGTGGCCAAGTTTGGGCCATAGAATTCATTAGAAGAAATCCAAATAGCAATATTAGGCAAGGAACACTAATGTGTTGAACGCTAATGGATTGTGAGAAAGGGAGTGTGTTTCCAAGGATGGATTCCCAAATACTCCAATTTGGTAAAGGTAAAAACTCCAAGGGAGGGAGCGGCAAAGTAGCCAAATGATAGGGCCATGGACATCTCTAGCACAATTTATGATAACTGGAACTTAGTGCCAAAAGTGACTCAAAATAGAAAAAAGGATGATAGTGCTCTCAAGTAGAGAACTTCCTAGGATGGGGAAGTAAAGTTTGCACAATATGTGCAATGAAAGGTGTCGAAGACACAAAAGAAATTGATTTTGAGAAGTCAAGATTAAAAGTTCCAAAGTGGAATGGTTATCGATAGAAGTTGAAACTACTCAAGAATGAATAGTGGGATTGAGATAGAGAAGGTGTCTCTAACGGGTTTAACGAGAATTAAATCAATAAAAGGGAGAGAACCACCACAGATGGTCAAATGAATCTCTATGTTGGAGAGACTATGCTTCTTAGAGGATGGACAAGGCATGATAAACCTTCAATGTCAAACCATTTACGAATGTTGGCTAGGTGCCAAGGATGGAAAGGGTAATACATGTTAGTGTTACTTTATAAAATAGTTTATCGTTCGATGAGGACATTCAACTTTGTTTATATGTGGTAGAGTTGTGAGACATAAAATCCTTAGGCCCTAAAGAGGAGCCGAAAGGGTGCCACGTGGTAGTGGCTGAGGTGGAATCTAAATGAGGTAACACATATGGACTAAAAGCTCCAACTCGAAAAGTCAAGAGTGGGAGTGGAACTCCCTACGAAGTGCTCGTAGAATGAGCACAAAAAGAGATGGAGTCTGAGATGGACCTGAGATGGAGTCTGAGATGGATCCGAGATGGAGTCTGAGATGGAGTCCGAGATGGATTCGAGATGGAGTCCGAGATGGACCCGAGATGGATCCGAGATGGAGTCCGAGATGGAGTCTGAGATGGAACCCAGATGGAATCCAAGATGGATCTGAGATGGAGTCTGAGATGGACCCAAGATGGAGTTCGAGATGAACCCAAGAAGGAGTCTGAGATGGAGTCCGAGATGGACTCGAGATGGAGTCCGAGATGGAGTTCAAGATGGGACTGAAACCGAGACCAAGACCAAGACCAAGATCGAGACCGAGTCTAAGTCCGAGTCCGAGTTTGAGTCCGAGTCTGAGTCTGAATAAGGCTGTTGGGTAGCAATCGTCCCCCAAGGGAGGGGGGGTGAAAGGGGTTCCAAAAGTATAGTAGGGAGAGTGTGGGGGTTGGACCTCAGTAGAGCCAGCCAGGAAAGGATAGTGTGACCTAGGAAGGCTATACCCAGGTGTTGGGTGAGGATATATCCACTGAGGAGTCCAAGGTTAGAGTGAATACAGACTGACAAATGGGGTAGCTTGGTGAAGTATTCAAGAGCCAGCCCTAGTTCCCCCAGGAGATCAAATGGTCGATGCTCCCAGTCCAAGCGTGGGTGGCACTACCTACTTGGTGTGAGACACAAAACCCCTAGGCCCCAAAGTGGAGCCGAAAGGGTGCCACATGGTAGTGGCCGAAGCAAAAGCCAAACGAGTGTAACATGTTTGGACTAGAAGCTCCGACTTGAAAGGTTGAGAGCGGGAGTGGAACTCCCAACGAAGGGCTCAAGGAACAAGTACGAAGTGAGCAATAAGCGAGTCTCTAGAAAAGGGACACAAGAGGACCAACACATGACATGTGGAAGTGTCCGAGATGGACCCGAGATGGAGTCTGAGATGGACCCGAGATGGAGTCCAAGGTGGACCCGAGATGGAGTCTAAGGTGGACCGAGATGGAGTCCGAGATGGACCCGAGATGGAGTCTGAGATGGACCCAAGATGGAGTCCGAGATGGACCTGAGATGGAGTCCAAGACCGAGACCGAGACCGAGTCCGAGTCTGAATCCGGGACCAAGTCCGAATACTAATACAGGCAGTTGGGTGAAAGCCCAAAGCAATCGTCTCCCAAGGGGGGAGGGGGCTGCAGGGAGTTCCAAAAGTATAGTAGGGAGAGTATGGGGGTTGGAGCTCAGTGGAGCTAGTTTGGCCAGGAAAGGCTCGTGTAAGGCCATGGTGTTCCAAAATGTTGCCCCAAAGTCCCAGACTATGGAAAGGAAGAGGAGCAGACTATGAGACACAAAATCCCTAGGCCCCAAAGTGGAGCTGGAAGGGCGCCACATGGTAGTGGCCGAAGCGAGAGCCAAACGAGCGTAACACATTTGGACCAAAAGCTCCGACTTGAAAAGTCAAGAGCGGGAGTGGAACTCCCAAAGAAGTGCTCGAGGAACGAGCACGAAGCGAGCAAAAGGCGAGGCTCCAAAAAGGGACCCAAAAGGACCAACACATGACACGTGGGAGTGTCCAAGATGGACCCGAAATGGAGTCCGAGATGGAGTCCGAAGTGGAGTCCGAGGTGGACCCGAGATGGAGTCCGAGATGGAGTCCGAGATGGAGTCCGAGGTGGACCCAAGATGGACCCGAGTTGGAGTCCGAAGTGGAGTCCGAGATGGACCCGAGATGGAGTCCGAGATGGAGTCCGAGATGGAGTCCGAGATGGACCCCAGATGGACCCGAGCTGGAGTCCGAAGTGGAGTCCGAGATGGACCCGAGATGGAGTCCGAGATGGAGTCCGAGATGGAGTCCGAGGTGGACCCGAGATGGACCCGAAATGGAGTCCGAGATGGAGTCCGAGATGGACCCGAGATGGAGTCCGAGATGGACCCGAGATGGAGTCCGAGATGGAGTCCAAAGTCGAGACCGAGACCGGGACCGAGACCGAGACCGAGACCGAGATCGAGATCGGGACCGAGACCGAGACCGAGGCCGAGGCCGAGACCGAGGCCGAGGCCGAGACCGAGCCCGAGCCCGAGTCCGAGTCCGAATCCGAGTCCGAGTCCGAGTCCGAGTCCGAGTCCGAGTCCGAGTCCGGAGCCTGAGAGGGTGAAAGCCCAAAGCGTTCGTCTCTCAGACCCTGGGGGGTTTGGTGAGCTCCAAAAGTATAGTAGGGGGAGGACTGCAGTGGAGCCAGTTTGGCCAGGAAAGGCCAGTTTGGCCCAGGAAGGCCAGACCCAGTGTTGGGTGATGAGCTGCCCACTAGGAAGTCCAAGACTAGAGTGAACACAGACCGACAAGCGGGGTAGCTTGGTGATGTGTTCAAGAGCCGGCTCTAGTTCCCCCGGGAGATCGACTGGCCGATGCTCCCAGTCCAAGTGTGGGTGGCACTACCTACTTGGATACCTGGTGTGGCTCAATGGAACCCGCTCTAAGCCCATGGCTAGAGCACCCAAGGGCAGAAGGCGAGGAGAGTACCTAGGTGGCTCGCGTAAGGCCACGGTGTTCCGAAATGTTGTCCCAAAGGCCCAGACTGTGGAAAGGAAGAGGAGCAGTCCTCTGGGGTAGTGACCAAGGACACAGTCGCGTGGTGAGGAAGTCCCAGAGGACCGTGGGACTTAGTGGTCGGGCCTGTGGGTCTCGGTCCAGTGGCAGTGTTGGCAAACACGGCCAGGGGCAGAAAAGGACTTAGTGGGGACTGACAGAGGGATATTGGGGAAGGCTATTCCCCTTGTCGGTGGGCATCCTAAGGATGCTAAGGAGTGGATCTGAGATGACCACTCACGGATGGTTTGCCTAGTCTTGGGGAGCCAAGACTGTGATGCAAGTGGTATTGGACTACCAGTGTGGCAAAGGTGATTGGGCATGGCCTTAGCGTAACGGGCTGCTATGTCGGTGGTACCTTTGAGTGTCGGTCATGGGATCGGACACGTGGAGCACTTGGACCAAGTGCAAATGTTGAGTGGCATGGATGCCATTCTCGGGGCTAGCAAGTCCCAAGTCCTGGATTGGACTTATGGAGGTTGTGAATGAGACTCCTCCAAGTGGTCGGAGGTGTGGTTAAGTGACTAAAGTAGAATGGAAAATTTAGTCGCTTACAATTTGGTATCGGAGCTGTTCCTTAGTCCGACTTTTATTGGTGCTCAAGTATATCACCACTAGTGTTGGCATCGGAAGATCCAAGGAGTGGGTCTATCCTTGAGGAGTAGCAAGTCGGGAAGACATGGCTCTCCATTACAGTTCATGTGTGAACTTGTAGACGAGGTGGTGGATAGAAAAGGGTCAATAATGGAACGACTTTGGGATCTTGGGAACAGTGCAAGGTTTTCCTCATTGAGTTGAGGATGTGATCCGGATGAGCATTTGTCTCAGCAAATTGGCTAAGGTTGTTGTGGTAAACAACTAAAGTTGGGATCACGGGAAAGATAGAGACTCCAAAACAATAAAGGAGTCACAAGATTATCCTCATATAGTTGAGGTTGGTGCTCATGAATGTGAGACCAAAGGTAATGACCGTGGAAGGTCAAATACGGAAGAGGACTCAAGTCCTTGAAATGGTAGCCGGGGCTACCTCTAATAAATGCTGGAACAACCTAAGGAGTTGGGGGTGTATTAAGTGGATGAGTTGGTGTTCTCATCACATGGACAAGTAGTCCTAAGGGGCAAAGGTTGCCCCCAGAGAACAAAATCAAGTGTCGGAGTAGCACTTGTGAAAATAGTCCTTTTGAGTAGGACAGGAATGCAAGAAGTATATTCCAGTGAGCTAGTGCCTCACAAGTAGGACCTTACGGGTCTGTGGATTAACCAAGTCCAAAACTGCTGGATGACTCAAGTAGAGTCAACGGATGGTCCTAAAAGGACTGATAGAAGCATTTGGACTGAGGTGTGTTGTACCCCACAAAGGATGGGGGGGGATCATAGGATCCAAGGATGAGAACAGAGGGTATCTCATCAATGGCAGAATGTGCCATGCTAAAGTTATGGGAAAGGTGTCCCCAGAAGAAAACAACTTTGACATAAAGTTGTGTGTGACCTCTATGGTGCAGTGCTAACGGATGGTTGGCATAAGAAAGAGCAGTGTTGGTCTTGGCAAAGACTTAGACACGAAGGGGAAATGTCATAGAGGTAGGCTCGTGGAGCCGATGGTGTGGAGACACCAAATGTGCCAAGGTGTGATACCTTGAGGCTATGTTGGTGGGTTCATGAGAACCCCTTGCCAAAGGAATCCCAATGGAAATGGGAATGGCATAGCCTAAGCTGCAGAGCATGCAGTTGGAGTGTGGTGACCCAGATAATGATGGAGGTGTGAAAGCACCAAGCAATGAGTTGTAGGACTTGACAACTATGAGGCAACTAAGCAAGAGGTGCAAAATAACTGGTTAAACGGGTAGAAGGTAGCTACCCAAGACTTCTTAATAGCATAAGGAAGTTGGATATACCCTTACGGGGGATAAGTTGCTTGTGTTGCGATATAGTAAGTCAATGTCATAAAAGGAAATACTCATTGTCAAGAAAGCCATCATTGGGACACCCGGACACTCTAGAACACCAGAAGGTGGTGTTTGATGTCGCGAGGGCAATGGATAAAGCCCAAGGGACTAAGTCCCTAGCGAATGATGGATAGAAGGTGCTATCCAAATGTCCAAGGTTGCGGAGACAGGAGAGGACTGTCTACCCGAATTGGACAAAGCCAAAAATGAAATTTTGGCAAGGCTAGTGATGGGCATGTAAAGGCCCATAAGCAACAATGTAATCCCAGTGTGTGGGATTATAAGGTGAGCATACCCGGATTAAGGAACCACTCCCTAGGCTATTGGGTAGGTCCATCCCTAAGAATACTTGCTAAAGCATGACAGAAAGTGCAAAGCTATCCTCCTGGTCTGGAGGAGAATGACCGAAGGAAAGGTGTGAAGCCAAAAGCAAGTAGTATTGGGATGGAATTGAACCATAGAAATCAAAGGGCATATCCAACAGTGGTTATGAAAGTTGGGAGTGGAGAATCAAGAGGGTGCTCGAGGATGTTGTTGCTAGCAACCGTGATGCCATGGAGAGTCTAAAATATGGAATTGTCCATGTTAGACTATATGGCAACTATAAAGCTTGCGAAAGGGGAGGCCTTAGCAAGCTGAGGGACAGAGTTCCTTCAAGGTTCCCAAAGACGATTCTAGGTAGCGTAGTACCTAGAAAGGCCAAGTGTAAATGGTTCATGGAACGCGCGAAATCAGAGTGGCACAGCAGAAGCGTGGTCTTGAAGCTTGCCATGAGGCAAGGTTATCAAGGTTAGGGAAGTAGTTCCCGAGTGTTCAAAGAGAGGGCTTTGAACGAAAGTCGATGGTTAAGGACTTTCACGCTTATGCAGAAACCATGTTACAATGGTCGGAGGACTTGCCAAGTGAGATTGGCACGTCGGGGGAACAAAGACCCTAGTTGAAGGTGATAACTTCAAAAAGGGTGGGCCATGGGGCCGAGCATGGAGGAGTCCATGCATGATCACAGACATGTCAAGTGAGAGGACTTGGCAGTGTGGAGGAACTAGGTTCCTAAGCTGTGATCTGTAGCGCGCTTTAAAAATAGGTTGGTGCACCGGCGTGGGGAGTCACGCCAGGCATCTAGTGTGATGCCGTCTGTAGATGCATATACGGAGGTTGGGTTCGAGTCCCGACCCTCTAGTGCTTGGGTTCGAGTCCCATATCACTAGGGTGTGGTGATGGTTTGGAATATGAGGACACTCATATTTCGGTGGTCATGGACTCTCAGTGGTGAGACTGGTTTGGGCACACCGCCAAGCGAGGGATGCCTTGGAGTCGTGATGCACGGTTAGATTGCTTAGTGTGAAAGCTCAGCATATCTAACTTGAACACTTTGGTGCAAGTGGCACCAAGGTCGTGGTGAGTGAGATGGGGACACCTAATCTCAGTTGCTATGAACCCTTGGCTGTAAGGGCTAGCTTGGGTGCACCGCCAAGTGTGGGGGATGCCCCCGGGGTTATAGTCAACAACTTGGAGGTCTAGAAAACCAAGTACCTCTTGGCACCTCTGTTAAGGTGCCAAGGTGAGATCACTAGGTGATCTTATGGCCAGAAAAGGACAAGGTCCTTGGTTGGCTAAGGAATGAAGTTCTTGGTTCAAAATGTTGAAATTGAACTGTTTAAGGTGGTGTGGCTTGGTCGTGATAACCAAGTGGGAAGAGCACCTAAGGGAAATAAACTATGTCCGTGCGATGGCATAGTGAGTCCGAGGAAAGTAGTCTCTATAAAAGACCCATGGGAGGGTCACGAAGTTGGGCCGTGGATAGAGCCCATAGCAGAAGATGCTAAAGAGACGTACTAGGGGTGAACATCCTCCGGACTTGGCAAAGAAGAGTCTTTGCTATGGAACTGAAACAATACCTCAAGGAGGGAGGTAGAGATTCAATGTTGCTTGGTGCAACAATCAACGGATAGGAGCAAAAGATGAATGGCCAAGATAGGGCCGTGGAATCCCTTGGAAGGAATCTAAGTGACAAAGTTAGGCGAGGAACACTAATGTGTTGGACGCTAACAAGTTGCGGGAAAGGAAGTGTGTTTCCAAGGAGGGATTCCGAAATGCTCCAATTTGGCGAAAGTGGAAGCTCCAAGGGAGGGAGCGGTAAGGTAGCCAAATGATAGGGCCATGAACAGCCCTAGCACAAAGTATGATAACTGGAACTTTGGCACGAAATAGAAGAGAGAATGATGGTGCCCTCGAGTAGAGAACTTCCTAGGATGGGAAGTGGAGTTGCACAAAAGGTGCAAGGCAAGGTGTCGGAGACACCTAGGAAATTGACTCCAAGAAGTCAAAATTCAAAGTTCCAAAGTGCAAAGGTTATATCGATAGAAATTGAGACTACTCGAGAAGGAGTAGTGGGATTGACTTAGAGAAGGGTCTCTAAGAGGTTTAGCGAGAACTAAACCAATAAAACGAGAGAACCACTATATGTGGTCCAATCAGTCTCTAAGTTGGAAAGACTACCCTCCTTAGAGGATATGCAAAAGGCATGGTGAGCCTTCAATGTCCAACCATTGACGAATATGGAGAAGGCATGGTGAGCCTTCAATGTCACACCATTGACAAATATTGGCTAGGTGCCAAGGATGGAAATGGTAACACATACGAGTGTTACTTTACAAAATGGTTTACCGTTTGATGAGGACATCGAACTTTGTCTATGGGTGGTGGAGTTGTGAGACACAAAATCCCTAGGCCCCAAAGTGGAGCCGGAAGGGCGCCACATGGTAGTGGCCGAAGCGAGAGCCAAACGAGCGTAACACATTTGGACCGAAAGCTCCGACTTGAAAAGTCAAGAGCGGGAGTGGAACTCCCAAAGAAGTGCTCGAGGAACGAGCACGAAGCGAGCAAAAGGCGAGGCTCCAAAAAGGGACCCAAAAGGACCAACACATGACACGTGGGAGTGTCCAAGATGGACCCGAAATGGAGTCCGAGATGGAGTCCGAAGTGGAGTCCGAGGTGGACCCGAGATGGACCCGAGTTGAAGTCCGAAGTGGAGTCCGAGATGGACCCGAGATGGAGTCCGAGATGGAGTCCGAGATGGAGTCCGAGGTGGACCCAAGATGGACCCGAGTTGGAGTCCGAAGTGGAGTCCGAGATGGACCCGAGATGGAGTCCGAGATGGAGTCCGAGATGGAGTCTGAGGTGGACCCAAGATGGACCCGAGTTGGAGTCCAAAGTGGAGTCCGAGATGGACCCGAGATGGAGTCCGAGATGGAGTCCGAGATGGAGTCCGAGATGGACCCGAGATGGACCCGAGCTGGAGTCCGAAGTGGAGTCCGAGATGGACCCGAGATGGAGTCCGAGATGGAGTCCGAGATGGAGTCCGAGGTGGACCCGAGATGGACCCGAAATGGAGTCCGAGATGGAGTCCGAGATGGACCCGAGATGGAGTCCGAGATGGACCCGAGATGGAGTCCGAGATGGAGTCCGAAGTCGAGACCGAGACCGGGACCGAGACCGAGACCGAGATCGGGACCGAGACCGAGACCGAGGCCGAGGCCGAGACTGAGCCCGAGCCCGAGTCCGAGTCCGAATCCGAGTCCGAGTCTGAGTCCAAGTCCGAGTCCGGAGCCTGAGAGGGTGAAAGCCCAAAGCGTTCGTCCGTTGGAGATAGTGTTGGAGAAATCTAATTAGCTTGAAAAGTTTTCTGCAACTTAGCAATAGAAAGGCTTGCTTAGTGTATATGAATATCCACTTTAGGATCTTGGTGCAAGATGTTGATGAAGATGTAGTACATATGCTTGCAAAGAGCATATGCCTTCCCATGTTCCTTGCGCTTCGTAAAGTTTGGATATGTGCAAGTAGGAAATTCGTGAATGGCAATTGTGTACTCTCCACCTTCTATTTTAACTATATACTCTTTTGCAAGCATAGTGATGTACTTCGTGGAGAGAATCTCACACTCAAGTGTTTGAGCTAAGTTTATTTTACCTTGCTTCTGCTTGGAGACGGTACCAATAAATTTAACTGCCTTACCTTTTCGTGCTGGCCTCCTGTGCATCTCTGTAGGAATAGTCCTACTCCTCTCACTCATGTCTCCAACTCTCCTCTCAAGATTAAAACCAGATTTCTCAAGGTTTTCAATTTCATCCGAGGTGAGTGCAACCCCATTAGCAACAGGACATTCTTTAGGTACTGCACCAAGTTTAGTCACTATAGTGTCTTCAAGCCGCTTCCTATGGTTGGCATCGGTGTTGCAACAATATAGCTAGCACCATCTTGAAAATCCTGCTTGCTTTCGTTCCTCATAGAAACATGGGGCTGGAACAGAAGTAGATTTTTCACCACGAATCCAGGCCCAACACTTGCCCCTCGAAAGCATCTTCACACACCTTATATTTGATTTTTCTGGCACGCGTCGGATTGCCCATTGCTTCAGCTCCATGCTACAGTAAGCAATTTCAACTTGTTGCGATGCACTCTCTTCATCAACCACTTGAGGTGGCTCGGTCCGAGAGCGGTGTTTTAGAGCAGAATGGTACTTGACATCAAGCCTGTGAGAGCTTTTTGCTCCAAGGTCCGTACCAACATCTTCCCCAGCAAAGGAAAAACAACGCTTTGAGCGGATAGTCTTCATATCACCAATAGAAGCTCAGGGAGTGTATTCTATAAATGTGCCACGGACCACTTCCTCAACTGTAGTTGCCAAAGTTTAGGCGGGTGGAGTTAATTTTCTCTTCATCCTATCATGTAACATCTCAACAGAAGGCTCTGTTCCCATGTATCTTCCTTCCTCGAATGCCAGTGCTTTTGAAGATTGCTCTATAGCACATATCAAATCTAATAGACAGGTTTCGTATAGACTCATCTTCCCTTTCCCTGCCTCTGAGGAATGCCAACTCCAATGCTTACTTTAAGAGAGATTCACAGTTGGGGTGTATGCCCTCAAGTGGTTGATCCTAATGGAAAAGGCAATATTAAGAGGTAATAAAAGGAGAAGAAAAAATATAAACCAACCTGAAAAAAGTGATATCCCCACTGGAACATCCTAACTTCCCACCATCCTAACCATGACTCAAGTTGTGGTAGGCAACTTACATCTGTATGGCCATCTTCATGCCACCACATTCGGATCTCATTTGCTTTTTCCTCATTCTCTTCTTCAGAAGGTGCAACCTACCATTGTTTGCACAACTCCTTAAATATTGATTGAAACTCTGGCTTGATAAGATGGCAGTAATGGTTTAGGCTTTGAGCCCAATGGAACTCACAAGTCCTCTCATGACCTTCCAATGGTTGACTATTCCCAAAAACTACTCGGATACCATTCTAGTTTGCATCAGCCCCATCTACCATGAAACCACAAAAGTTTGCAATCTTACCAGTCCGCTTTAGGACAATATCAAAGAGGGACTTCCAAAATATTTCCTGTGCTATCTGGTCTTGTACTTTAAACTCTGCTGTCGCAATTGTTAAGTTACAACGTAGCCTATAAAAATATAAATATTATAACAATTTCAATATAATGAGAATAAAAATTACCTTGGATCATACACATGAGCTCCCATGGTTGTCCAGTAGGATACACGCTCCATATGGTCAAAATGTACCTATGCATTTGCAAGGTCACTAGACCCAAACATATCCATTCGGGAGACAAGATCTACGCCAGAGGCAGGGCCCATGGTAGACATTTTGAAGATGAAGGGGCGCTATTGCTCATTCACAACTTGGTCTGGAAACAAACTTTCGTGGATGAACTTGTATGGACAGGTCTGTTTCAATTCAAGGATGGAGTCAATTTTTTATTGCAACTTCCCCTCTCGAGATTCACACATCCAAGATTTTATCCTAAACAATATAATGTAAGAAAAAAAAATTATTATAATGTATGAAAAATAATGGATGTACCTCCTTAGGCTAGTAGCAGGTTGTACTCCTCGTAGTAAGTCCCACAAGCTAGCCTCGTTTAGTTGAGTTTTTTGGCAACCTGGATTGAGTAAGGTATTTGAGATAAAATCCTTGAGGACCGTCTTCTGAACATGCTTCGGAGTTGTAGATGAGTTTCTCATAGTCTCTTCCTGCACAGCATCTTTGAAACGGTTGAGAGAACTCCTTTGTATCCCTTCCTGCATTGGATGCATATGTGTGCCAACATGCACTGCAGCTCTTCCAGCCACTCCATCCCGTGGAAGAAAGTAGTACATCTTGGCCTCACAGATAGCATGACATAGAGGAGCATTTTTGCAGAATCGACATTTGAATCCAACAGCAATGGTGTCACAGGCTAGAGGATTGATTGCAGACCTTTTGAAAAATATAGAGTTTCTAGAGCGGTCTCGATTGCATGCTTCATCCACATAATCTAAATGCCCGCCATAATGAACTATACACACTGTGCCTTCAAAATATTGGAAGTGTGTGGTTTTGATCTTGCACCAATTGTGGACATCCTGCTTGGTTTCCATCCCCTTCTGTTTGGAACCTGTGCTACTGACAAGAGGTGGTAGCTCAAAGAAAATGTTGCCGTTATGAGAGGATGGAAGCTCACTCACAAGCCTATACAAAAACAAGTGCACGTCGATTGAGAGATGTGAAAACTGGAAAGCATTGCTAATGGCTTTGAATATTGTGGAAGTTGGAGCTGAAGCTGAAGCTGGAGCTGGAGCTGGTGAATTTGGCACCGACACTAGCATGACTTCTCCACTTGAACTAGAAGAGGACGAGAGGATAACGGCTGACTCTTGCTTCACATTCGCTTTTGCTAGAGTGCATTTTGGCATTTTGATTGGAGATCCAAACACTCGAATCTCCTTCGACTTGGAATTTTGTAAATCCCATTGTTGTCCACCCTTGCCCACACCAGAAAGAAGAAACTCCGAGTATGAAACTATACCGGTGTCGTTGCGGATCACAGCCTCTAAAGAAATAGAGCCAAGACGAAGATCAAAACGCCGACATAAAAAACTTTCAGAAACAATACTCTGAGAGAATGAAAGAGGTGGGTGATTTCGAAAATGATTAAGAAACCTCTCCATCCTTCTCAATAGGTTTTGGAGTTCTCTCTCTTTATGCTACTTATAAAAATCTATAGTGAAACATAATTGAAATTTAAATAGAGTAATACGAAGACAACATACGAAATGAATTTAAATTCTATAGCAAATTTAACATGTGTAAGTGTGACAGTATTAATATTATTGTCATCTATTATGATGTTTGATGCATGTATACACATAGATCCAAGGAAAGATTTTCAGCACATGAGGTTTGATAGTTAATAATGATACCAGTAATGACATTCTGCTATAATGTATCAAACCAAGAGATCCAATCTAACTATCGGCACGTGTGATATGTCAAGTTGTCAAATTTTAAGTGGTAGATGATAATAAATCTTGTCAAATCTTATTCTTCAATGACAGATTTGATTCGTAGTACAACTCAAGTTTTATCCATAATTGTGAACACTGCTCAATGACATTTAAAGCATGTGCCTATTGTTTAGGATCTAATACAACACGAAATAAATTTCTAGATGAGGATTCATCCATTCATAGATGGACATAGTACAACATATTTTAACGTGCGTTATATATACTCTTTAAAGTTTTTGTAACGATTCCAAAATATGTACAAAATATTGATGAGAATGCATCCTTTCTAGATAATTTGTAAAATATAATATCATATATCTAATAACAGAAATGTTGATAGGTGCTAGTTACACCATCATTAAAATATACAAAATAAAGAAGTATAATTTACATATAATAATAATGATAAGATAAAATAAGATCAAAGATATTATGATGGTTGAGATTTAGGTTATTCGGAATGAACGGCCAAGATTAGAGATTGGTTAGGGTTAGGGCAGCCGTCAGGATTAGGGTTAGGGTAGCCGCCAAGATTAGGTTACTGTTCGCACCGTGAGTGGAGCGCGCGAGAGATCGAGAGATTGAGCGCGAAGGAGATTGAGGGATTGAGCGCGAAGGAGATTGAGCGATTGAGCGCGAAGGAGATTGAGCGATTGAGCATGCAAGAGATCGAGAGATTGAGATCGAGAGATTGAGCGTGTGAGCTGGAGAGATTGAGCGCGCAAGTAGGAGAGATTGAGCGCGTGAGTGGGAGAGATTGAGCGTGTGAGCTGGAGAGATTCAGCGCGCGAGCAGGAGAGATTGAGTGCGCAAGCGGGAGAGATTGAGTGCGCGAGCGAGAGAGAGAGCGCACAAGATATCCAACACGATCAAGAAATTGGGGGAGGAAAGATGCCACCAAGGGTGAGTTTGGATTTGAGATTCCTCTTCCATTTTTTGATTCCATTGCTTCCATTCCATTGCTTCCCTTTTTTTTTCTTGATTGCTTCTTTGCTGGCCAAGCTCGGGCCGGCCACCTCGGGCAGTTTTGCTTGTCAAGAGGCCAAGGTTATTTGGTTATTTTATTATTCAGCGAGCAAAACTGCCCGAGGTTGAGCTCGGGCCAGCCACCTCAGGCACTTCGGTGGCTGCCGAGGCTCGAGCTCGACCTCGGGCACTTTTGGGGCCGGAGGGGCCAAGGTTATTTGAATAACTTCAGCCCCCTGGGCAACCAAAGTGCCTGAGGTGGAGTCTAGGCCCACTTGATTGTTTTTTCCTCTTTGACTGTTTGAATTTCTCATTATCTTTATTTAGTTTGACTAACAAAATTTTTTCTCTTACAGAAAAGGAAAATTGTAACACATAAAAAGGTTGTTGGAGCCAAGAAGACATGAGAAGTTCAATTCAACACTAATGACGACATCACAATCAACATGTCCATTAGCACAACAAAGACATATTTAGTTAGAGATTCACCACCTCCACTACCATCACCTCCACCATCACCACCTCCACCACTGCCATCGCCACCTCCACCACCTCCATCACCACTTCCACCACCGCCATCGCCACTGCCACCACCACTACCACTATTGCCTCTGCCTCTGCCGCCACCGCCACCACCACCATTGCCACCACCACTGCCACTATTGCCTCTGCCCCCACCACCATCGCCACCACCACCAACGCAAATCCCTAAAGTTGGGCAATCTAGTGGTGTTCACGATAGGGAACCTGAGGAACAACCTAGAGCTGAAAGAGTTGCAAACCTTCCTGAAAACGTGGTGGACAATCGCTTCCAAGAGACTGTTATGCGGACAAGGGAAAAAGTAGTTCACCAAACACTTGAGGTGCTCAAGTGGCCAGGCCCTTATGACTTGATCAGAGAAATCCCCCTTTGCCATTTGCAGCAAACGAACCTTGTCTGCACAGCATCCAAGTATGTCAACCCGGATATATACAGCTTGTTCAAACAGAATGGCCTTGCAACAAATATCGGTATGTTTCTAGTCTCTTTTTAGGAACAACAGAGATCATTACTGTCACACCCGAAATTGTGAATAGCTGGGATCCTATTTGGAGGAGGAAGTCCCTAGAATTTGATGACATGCTTATCAGACATCCTAAGACTCGACAGCTTGCGGGGACAATGTTCCAAATTATTGATGGTAACCACCGATATGAAGCTTGGATGAAGTGTATCGACGATCATTTTTGCGATGATCCCATCTACCATATCAACGTTCCAGTTGGCCATGTCTATGCAAGGGGACCTTTGGATGTCAACAAACTTATTTTGGCCTGCCAAAAGATTAATGTATAAGTTTTATAGTTTTATCTCTAACTCCACTTTAACTTCTTTTGTTGTGTTTAAATGTAGGCTTGGGCAGTTTGCTGTTCAAAAACAAAACCTTGTACATGACATCGAGCAACTTCAATTTTTGGCAGACTTGAGTGAGGATGACATCTGCCAACATTATGGTGATGATCTCGCAACACTTGTTCGGCACTCACGCACTTGAAATGACGGTACAACTTAGTTCAACAACCCAATCAATTTTATGCTTGCTGTGTGGTGTAAGGTATGTCTTTCCCTTTTATTTTATAAAAGTGTGAGACACAAAATCCCTAGGCCCCAAAGTGGAGCCGGAAGGGCGCCACATGGTAGTGGCCAAAGCGAGAGCCAAACGAGCGTAACACGTTTGGACCAAAAGCTCCGACTTGAAAAGTCAAGAGCGGGAGTGGAACTCCCAAAGAAGTGCTCGAGGAACGAGCACGAAGCGAGCAAAAAGCGAGGCTCCAAAAAGGGACCCAAAAGGACCAACACATGACACGTGGGAGTGTCCGAGATGGACTCGAGTTGGAGTCCAAAGTGGAGTCCGAGATGGACCCGAGTTGGAGTCCGAAGTGGAGTCCGAGATGGACTCGAGTTGGAGTCCGAAGTGGAGTCCGAGATGGACCCGAGTTGGAGTCCGAAGTGGAGTCCGAGATGGACTCGAGTTGGAGTCCGAAGTGGAGTCCGAGATGGACCCAAGATGGACCCGAGTTGAAGTCCGAAGTGGAGTCCGAGATGGAGTCCGAGATGGACCCGAGATGGACCCGAAATGGAGTCCGAGGTGGACCCGAGATGGACCCGAAATGGAGTCCGAGATGGAGTCCGAGATGGACCCGAGATGGAGTCCGAGATGGAGTCCGAGGTGGACCCGAGATGGACCCGAAATGGAGTCTGAGATGGAGTCCGAGATGGAGTCCGAGGTGGACCCGAGATGGACCCGAAATGGAGTCCGAGATGGAGTCCGAGATGGACCCGAGATGGAGTCCGAGATGGAGTCCGAGATGGAGTCCGAGATGGAGTCCGAAGTCGAGACCGAGACCGGAACCGAGACCGGGACCGAGACCGAGACCGAGACCGAGATCGGGACCGAGACCGAGACCGAGGCCGAGGCCAAGACCGAGCCCGAGCCCGAGTCCGAATCCGAGTCCGAGTCCGAGTCCGAGTCCGAGTCCGAGTCCGAGTCCGGAGCCTGAGAGGGTGAAAGCCCAAAGCGTTCGTCTCCCAGACCCTGGGGGGTTTGGTAAGCTCCAAAAGTATAGTAGGGGGAGGACTGTAGTGGAGCCAGTTTGGCCAGGAAAGGCCAGTTTGGCCCAGGAAGGCCGGACCCAGTGTTGGGTGATGAGCTGCCCACTGGGAAGTCCAAGACTAGAGTGAACACGGACCGACAAGCGGGGTAGCTTGGTGAAGTGTTCAAGAGCCGGCTCTAGTTCCCCCGGGAGATCGACTGGCCGATGCTCCCAGTCCAAGTGTGGGTGGCACTACCTACTTGGATACCTGGTGTGGCTCAACGGAACCCGCTCTAAGCCCATGGCTAGAGCACCTAAAGGCGATAGGTGGGGAGAGTACCCAGGTGGCTCGCGTAAGGCCACGGTGTTCCGAAATGTTGTCCCAAAGGTCCAGACTGTGGAAAGGAAGAGGAGCAGTCCTCTGGGGTAGTGACCAAGGACACAGTCATGTGGTGAGGAAGTCCCAGAGGACCGTGGGACTTAGTGGTCGGGCCTGTGGGCCTCGATCCAGTGGCAGTGTTGGCAAACACGGCCAGGGGCAGAAAGGGACTTGGTAGGAACTGACAATGGGACTTTGGGGAAGGCAATTCCCCAGGTCTGTGGGCATCCTAAGGATGCTAAGGAGTGGATCTAGGATGACCACTCGTGGACACAGGGCCCAGTCTTGGAGAGACGAGGTGGTGATGCAAGTGGTGTTGAACCACTAGTGCAGCAAAGGTGAATGGGCATGGCCTTAGCGTAACGGGCCGAGATGTCAGTGGTACCTTTGGGTGTCGGTCTCAGGACCGGACACGTGGAGCACTTGGACCAGGTGCAAGTGGGGAGTGGCATGGATGCCATTCTTGGGGCTAGCAAGTCCCAAGTCCTGAATTGGACTGATGGAGGTTGTGAATGAGACTCCTCCAAGTGGTCGGAGGTGTGGTTAAGTGACTAAAGTAGAATGGAAAATTTAGTCGCTTACAACTTGGTATCGGAGCTGTTCCTTAGTCTGACTTTTATTGGTGCTCAAGTATATCACCACTAGTGTTGGCATCGGAAGGTCCAAGGAGTGGGCCTATCCTTGAGGAGTAGCAAGTCTGGAAGACATGGCTCTCCATTACAGTTCATGTGTGAACTTGTAGACGAGGTGGTGGATAGAAAAGGGCCAATAATGGAACGACTTTGGGATCTTGGGAACAGTGCAAGGTTTTCCTCATTGAGTTGAGGATGTGATCCGATGAGCATTTGTCTCAGCAAATTGGCTTAGGTTGTTGTGGTAAACAACTAAAGTTGGGATCATGGGAAAGATAGAGACTCCAAAACAATAAAGGAGTCACAAGATTTTCCTCATATAGTTGAGGTTGGTGCTCATGAATGTGAGACTAGAAGTAATGACCGTGGGAGGTCAAATACGGAAGAGGACTCAAGTCCTTGAAAAGGTAGCCGGGGCTACCTCTAATAAATGCTGGAACAACCCAAGGAGTTGGGGGTGTATTAAGTGGATGAGTTGGTATTCTCATCACATGGACAAGTAGTCCTAAGGGGCAAAGGTTGCCCCCAGAGAACAAAATCAAGTGTCGGAGTAACACTTGTGAAAATAGTCCTTTTGAATAGGACCGGAATGCAAGATGTGTATTCCAGTGAGCTAGTGCCTCACAAGTAGGACCTTACGGGTCGGTGGATTAACCAAGTCCAAAACTGCTAGACGACTCAAGTAGAGTCCTAAAAAGGACTGAATAAAGCATTTGGACTGAGGTGCATTGTACCCCACAAAGGATGGGGGGGGATCATAGGATCCAAGGATGAGAACAGAGAGTATCTCATCGATGGCAAAATGTGCCATGCTAAAGTTATGGGAAAGGTGTTCCCAGAAGAAAACAACTTTGACATAAAGTTGTGTGTGACCTCTATGGGGCAGTGCTAACAGATGGTTGGCATGAGAAAGAGCGGTGTTGGTCTTGGCAAAGACTTAGACACGAAAGGAAATGTCATAGAGGTAGGCTCGTGGAGCCGATGGTGTGGAGACACCAAATGTGCCAAGGTGTGATACCTTGAGGCTATGTTGGTGGGTTCATGAGAATCCCTTGCCAAAGGAATCCCAATGGAAATGGGAATGGCATAGCTTAAGCTGCAGAGCATGCAGTCAGAGTGTGGTGACCCAGATAGTGATGGAGGTGTGAAAGCACCAAGCAATGAGTTGTAGGACTTGACAACTATGAGGCAACTAAGCAAGAGGTGCAAAATAACTGGTTAAACGGGTAGAAGGTAGCTACCCAAGACTTCTTAATAGCATAGGGAAGTTGGATATACCCTTACGGGGGATAAGTTGCTTGTGTTGCGATATAGTAAGTCAATGTCATAAAAGGAAATACTCATTGTCAAGAAAGCCATCATTGGGACACCTGAACACTCTAGAACACCAGAAGGTGGTGTTTGATGTCGCGAGGGCAATGGATAAAGCCCAAGGGACTAAGTCCCTAGCGAATGATGGATAGAAGGTGCTATCCAAATGTCCAAGGTTGCGGAGACAAGAGAGGACTGTCTACCCGAGTTGGACAAAGCCAAAAATGGAATTTTGGCAAGGCTAGTGATGGGCATGTAAAGGCCCATAAGCAACAATGTAATCCCAGTGTGTGGGATTATAAGGTGAGCATACCCGGATTGAGGAACCACTCCCTGGGCTATTGGGTAGGTTCATCCCTAAGAATACTTGCTAAGGCATGATAGAAAGTGCAAAGCTATCCTCCTGGTCTGGAGGAGAATGACCGAAGGAAAGGTGTGAAGCCAAAGGCAAGTAGTGTTGGGATGGAACTGAACCATAGAAATCAAAGGGCATATCCAACAGTGGTTATGAAAGTTGGGAGTGGAGAATCAAGAGGGTGCTCGAGGATGTTATTGCTAGCAACCGTGATGCCATGGAGAGTCTAAAATATGGAATTGTCCATGTTAGACTATATGGCAACTATAAAGCTTGCGAAAGGGGAGGCCTTAGCAAGTTGAGGGACAGAGTTCCTTCAAGGTTCCCAAAGACGATTCTAGGTAGCGTAGTACCTAAAAAGGCCAAGTGTAAATGGTTCATGGAACGCGCGAAATCAGAGTGGCGCAGCAGAAGCGTGGTCTTGAAGCTTGCCATGAGGCAAGGTTATCAAGGTTAGGGAAGTAGTTCCCAAGCGTTCAAAGAGAGGGCTTTGAACGAAAGTCGATGGTCAAGGACTTTCACGCTTATGCAGGAACCATGTTACAATGGTCGGAGGACTTGCCAAGTGAGATTGGCACGTCGGGGGAACAAAGACCCTAGTTGAAGGTGATATCTTCAAAAAGGGTGGGCCAGGGGGCCGAGCATGGAGGAGTCCATGCATTATCACAGACATGTCAAGTGAGAGGACTTGGCAGTGTGGAGGAACTAGGTTCCTAAGCTGTGATCTGTAGCGCGCTTTAAAAATAAGTTGGTGCACCGGCGTGGGGAGTCACGCCAGGCATCTAGTGTGATGCCGTCCGTAGATGCATATACGGAGGTTGGGTTCGAGTCCCGACCCTCTAGTGCTTGGGTTCGAGTCCCAAATCACTAGGGCGTGGTGATGGTTTGGAATATGAGGACACTCATATTTCGGTGGTCATGGACTCTCAGTGGGGAGACTGGTTTGGGCACACCGCCAAGCGAGGGATGCCTCGGAGTCGTGATGCACGGTTAGATTGCTTAGTGTGAAAGCTCAGCATATCTAACTTGAACGCTTTGGTGCAAGTGGCACCAAGGACGTGGTGAGTGAGATGGGGACACCTAATCTCAGTTGCTATGGACCCTTGGCCGGAAGGGCTGGCTTGGGCGCACCGCCAAGTGTGGGGGATGCCCCCGGGGTCGTAGTTAACAAGTTAAAGGTCTGGAAGACCTAGTACCTATTGGCAAACCTGTTAAGGTGCCGAGGTGAGATCACTAGGTGATCTTGTGGCTAAATAAGGACAAGGTCCTTGTTTGGGTTAAGGAATAAGGTTCCTAGTTCAAAGTGTTGATTTGAACTATTGATGATGGTGTGGCTTGGTCAAGGTGACCAAGTGGGAAAAGCACCTTAGGGAAATGAGCTATGTCATCGCGAAGGCATAGTGTGTCCAAGGAAAGTAGTCTCTAAAGAGACCCATGAGAGGGTCACAAAGTTGGGCCGAGGATAGAGCCCACAGCAGAAGATGCTAAAAGAGACTTACTAGGGGTGAACACCCTAGTCTTGGCAAAGCAGAGCCTTTGCAATGGAATCAAAAGAATACCTCAAGGAGGGAGGTAGAGATTCGATGTTGCTCGGTGCAACAATCAATGGATAGGAGCAAAAGATGAATGGCCAAGATAGGGCCGTGGAATCCCTGGGAAGGAATCCAAGTGACAAAGTTAGGCGAGGAACACTAATGTGTTGGACACTAACAAATTGCGGGAAAGGAAGTGTGTTTCCAAGGATGGATTCTGAATTGCTCCGATTTGGCGAAAGTGGAAGCTCCAAGGGAGGGAGCGGTAAGGTAGCCAAATGATAGGGCCATGAACAGCCCTAGCACAAAGTATGATAACTAGAACTTTGGCACAAAATAGAAGAGACGATGATGGTGCCCTCGAGTAGAGAACTTCCTAAGATGGGAAGTGGAGTTGCACAAAAGGTGCAAGGCAAGGTGTCGGAGACACCTAGGAAATTGACTCCAAGGAGTCAAAATTCAAAGTTCCAAAGTGCAGAGGTTATATCGATGGAAATTGAGACTACTCGAAAAGGAGTAGTGGGATTGACTTAGAGAAGGGTCTCTAAGAGGTTTAGCGAGAACTAAACCAATAAAAGGAGAGAACCATTACATGTGGTCCAATCAGTCTCTAAGTTGGAGAGACTACACTCCTTAAAGGATGGACAAGGCATGGTGAGCCTTTGATGTCAAACCATAGACAAAGATTGGCTAGGTGCCAAGGATGGAAATGGTAACACGTGTGGGTGTTACTTTATGAAAGGGTTTACCGTTCGATGAGGACATCGAACTTCAGTTGATACCACGGCAGTTGTGGCGTTTGTGACGTGATATTTGAGTCGCGAAGGGTGAGACACAAAATCCCTAGGCCCCAAAGTGGAGCCGGAAGGGTGCCACATGGTAGTGGCCGAAGCG
Source organism: Selaginella moellendorffii (assembly GCF_000143415.4). Classification (NCBI taxonomy): domain Eukaryota; kingdom Viridiplantae; phylum Streptophyta; class Lycopodiopsida; order Selaginellales; family Selaginellaceae; genus Selaginella; species Selaginella moellendorffii. Next base: position 3,595,940 of record NW_003314267.1, read on the forward strand.
AGAGCCAAACGAGCGTAACACGTTTGGACCAAAAGCTCCGACTTGAAAAGTCAAGAGCGGGAGTGGAACTCCCAAAGAAGTGCTCGAGGAACGAGCACGAAGCGAGCAAAAAGCGAGGCTCCAAAAAGGGACCCAAAAGGACCAACACATGACACGTGGGAGTGTCCGAGATGGACTTGAGTTGGAGTCCAAAGTGGAGTCCGAGATGGACCCGAGTTGGAGTCCGAAGTGGAGTCCGAGATGGACTCGAGTTGGAGTCCGAAGTGGAGTCCGAGATGGACCCGAGTTGGAGTCCGAAGTGGAGTCCGAGATGGACTCGAGTTGGAGTCCGAAGTGGAGTCCGAGATGGACCCAAGATGGACCCGAGTTGAAGTCCGAAGTGGAGTCCGAGATGGAGTCCGAGATGGACCCGAGATGGACCCGAAATGGAGTCCGAGGTGGACCCGAGATGGACCCGAAATGGAGTCCGAGATGGAGTCCGAGATGGACCCGAGATGGAGTCCGAGATGGAGTCCGAGGTGGACCCGAGATGGACCCGAAATGGAGTCTGAGATGGAGTCCGAGATGGAGTCCGAGGTGGACCCGAGATGGACCCGAAATGGAGTCCGAGATGGAGTCCGAGATGGACCCGAGATGGAGTCCGAGATGGAGTCCGAGATGGAGTCCGAGATGGAGTCCGAAGTCGAGACCGAGACCGGAACCGAGACCGGGACCGAGACCGAGACCGAGACCGAGATCGGGACCGAGACCGAGACCGAGGCCGAGGCCAAGACCGAGCCCGAGCCCGAGTCCGAATCCGAGTCCGAGTCCGAGTCCGAGTCCGAGTCCGAGTCCGAGTCCGGAGCCTGAGAGGGTGAAAGCCCAAAGCGTTCGTCTCCCAGACCCTGGGGGGTTTGGTAAGCTCCAAAAGTATAGTAGGGGGAGGACTGTAGTGGAGCCAGTTTGGCCAGGAAAGGCCAGTTTGGCCCAGGAAGGCCGGACCCAGTGTTGGGTGATGAGCTGCCCACTGGGAAGTCCAAGACTAGAGTGAACACGGACCGACAAGCGGGGTAGCTTGGTGAAGTGTTCAAGAGCCGGCTCTAGTTCCCCCGGGAGATCGACTGGCCGATGCTCCCAGTCCAAGTGTGGGTGGCACTACCTACTTGGATACCTGGTGTGGCTCAACGGAACCCGCTCTAAGCCCATGGCTAGAGCACCTAAAGGCGATAGGTGGGGAGAGTACCCAGGTGGCTCGCGTAAGGCCACGGTGTTCCGAAATGTTGTCCCAAAGGTCCAGACTGTGGAAAGGAAGAGGAGCAGTCCTCTGGGGTAGTGACCAAGGACACAGTCATGTGGTGAGGAAGTCCCAGAGGACCGTGGGACTTAGTGGTCGGGCCTGTGGGCCTCGATCCAGTGGCAGTGTTGGCAAACACGGCCAGGGGCAGAAAGGGACTTGGTAGGAACTGACAATGGGACTTTGGGGAAGGCAATTCCCCAGGTCTGTGGGCATCCTAAGGATGCTAAGGAGTGGATCTAGGATGACCACTCGTGGACACAGGGCCCAGTCTTGGAGAGACGAGGTGGTGATGCAAGTGGTGTTGAACCACTAGTGCAGCAAAGGTGAATGGGCATGGCCTTAGTGTAACGGGCCGAGATGTCAGTGGTACCTTTGGGTGTCGGTCTCAAGACCGGACACGTGGAGCACTTGGACCAGGTGCAAGTGGGGAGTGGCATGGATGCCATTCTTGGGGCTAGCAAGTCCCAAGTCCTAAATTGGACTGATGGAGGTTGTGAATGAGACTCCTCCAAGTGGTCGGAGGTGTGGTTAAGTGACTAAAGTAGAATGGAAAATTTAGTCGCTTACAAAAAGCCTCTTTTAATTGTTTTGGTTTTTAGCCTTTGGTGAAGGTCAAGTGAGATGCTTACAAACTTGCATATCCGGAGAAGAGTCGGGAAGAGCTCTCAGCTGAGTTTGTACAAATTGAGCACAAAATTCAGCATGCAAAGTCCTCAAAGTTGAAGAAACTAGTATGCATTGCAGACAATCGCAGGCCGAAGGAGTGGCTAAAGACTATAGCTGAAATTTCTTCTCATGAATGTAAGTTTTTTATCACACTTCATTTTTCTTAATTATGCATATGTTACTTTTGCAGTGAACAAAATTTCAGATGACATGATTTACAATATTGCAAAATCAAAACTTCCATATAAGCAACAGATAGAGACTCTAGAGTTCCTCAATGTCTGCTTGATGAACAGAGAGAAAAGACTGCCAGAACTATTTGAGAACATGATGAGAAGGGCTGTCTACATCACGCAAAATATACGTGAAGGTGAGAAGTTCTTGGCACCACACATTGGTGATGATCCAGATGGCACATTCATGTCTTTTAACACCTATATCAACACGTCATTGGAAGGGATCGAAGAGGGGTGGCTGCCAAAGAAGTCTACAAGCACAACAACTTATGATTGCCAACATGGTCAACCTTATTTCATGCGATGTGCAGCTTATAGGTATAATATGATTTCTAAGACTGTTTTTTAATATATATTGTTTACAGTATCTTCGATATAGAGGCATGCCTTTTGAGACACCAGTTTGCACTCGACTTGTTGCAAAGGGTGTAAGGGATGGAGGAATGTACCCAATAATGTTTGTGAGAGTTCCAAAGGCACAGAAGATAGAATGCCCTTGGGAGTTGGAGCTCCTAGGGAAGGAGACCTCTACACTAGATCGCGAGGAAGTTATCAATGTTAGCAACGATAGCAATACAAGTGACGATGGAGACGAGGATGAGGAAGCTCCAGATCAAGTTCATATTCCACCACCAGACAGCTAGGAACAGGCTCCATATCAACCATCAAACAACCAAGATCCGGATCAGGTTCTACCAGTAAATAACGATGATCAAGTGGTTCGCAAAATATCATGTCAACTTCGAGGTAAGCAAAAGTGAATTTTACAAACTAAAGGTGGTAATACATGTTTTTTGCAGCAATGACTGTTGGTAGTAATTTCATTCCAGCTCGACAAGATGCTTGTGAAGAGGAGTTGGAGGAACTCTCATCAACAACACGCCATATGACGGTAGCATACTATTTATTACTTTTTTCATTCACTTAACTCTTTTATAGGTCCGTCCTGTGTCCCTAATAACACAATGAGGCATTGTGGGTATTTTCATTGGCTCTTATAGTAGATTATTGACATCTTTCACGGAAGACGACATCAACATGGATATATGATGCCAGTTCAACCGTTGGTGCCGAAAGATACAAAGGCCCTTGCTCCCAATTTCGGACTTCATTCTCTTCGACTTTCTAGATGGTCTTTCAGATATCGATGGGAAAGTTGAGGATTGGAACTTTCTCACACTTGACCACTTACGCGATGCATTCTTATTGTCTGAAGCACTTATGCTCGAAGTTGGCCATGTCGTCTTCATCCTACCGAACGACCCCAACTAGATGTATGAGCTTATGACATGCACAACAGAAGTTCATTTCAAGTCATTCTCTTCCAGGTTCATCATGGATCCTATTGGCGTCGATACAAGGGGCGTCCAAGGGAAGCCTGAAAAGGTGAGTATATATTTTATATTTTTATCTAATTTTTAAACATTTTTATTTTCCAGGTTATGATGTGGACCTATCATGCCTTCTGTAGAAACACACATGATGGGTTTCGTGATAGCGAACGTGCAGCACGTGTTTTGCCTGGGTACGACAGTTCCACTAACATCATACCCAACTTTGTGGATGAGCAGATCTGCAACACGTTTCCAGGGTACCGATTCCAAACTCCATCAGCAATGCAAGTCTTGCTTGAGCTCTATTGCCCACCAGATGGTGTTGTGATTGATTGCACAGCAGGTAGCGGTTCTATGGTGGAGGCAGCACATGACTCTGGTAGGTCGGTGTTTGCTATTGAAGAACATCATTTCTTCAAATGCCAGCTCAGAGGATTTTGTGAGTTGCCTTCAACCTCAAGGAGGTAAATTATGTTTATTAAAATTTCAATATATATTTCATTCTATTTTATAGATCACAGTCACTTGGAGTTTCTAGAATTGGAGGCTTTGGAAGTCTCCCTGACTATGCAGAAGCCATGGCTCAACATATGCAAGGTGAATCTTCCCCACAATACCAATATAGGAGGAAGTATAAAAGAAATTATTATGTTGATGATGAGGCAGAAGAAAGTTAATTGCATCCTTACATAAAATGGAAAGCTTGGTATATGTTAGATGTCAGTGAAAGTGTCAGATGTCAGTAAAATTGTTAGATGTTAGTGTCAGTGTCAGATACCATAATTATAGATTATCATTCTCACCTGTCATCATCACTTTGTAGCGCTTGTGTGTTGCCATCTCCTCCTTCAACATTTTGTAAACAATTGTATGTGATATGATAGCACCTTCTAGAACAAGGTATGTTACCTACAACTAATATCATTTTATTATATTTTTTCTTTTAATAGTGACAATACTATAGTATAGTAAAGTAATTTTAGATCTTACATTCCACTATAGAGTGGCCTAAAAACCCCATATTTTGCACTAGCCAATGTAGTATTTCCCAAGGGGATGTTGTTCCTCGCTATGAAGCGATAGTGCGTATGTGTCTGTAACTCATTCTTGAATCTATTGTACATCCACACATGCACATTTTCCAAACCTGCCATTGGGCAATTCCTATAGTGCTCAAGAAAAGTTTGTAAACCCATAAAGCCATTTGTTTTGTCCAAAAAAAAGTAGCATATTGGACACCAAATGTAATAGCGTTCTGTGCTTTTAAGTAGTCCCACCATGTCAGAAGCAAGATCTTGCAAAAACATGTGGCATTGCTCTTGAAGCGCTAGAAGTAATCCCTCCCTAGTAGCAAGATTCGAAATTTCACATATAGGGAGCTCTAGTTCAGCTTCACTAGAGCCCTCAGCAGAAAAAGGATTGTTATGTGGAGGTGAAGGTGGAATGTTGGTAGAACTTGGGGATGGAGGTGGAGATTGATATGAAATGTTGGGGGGCCAGATACGAGTAGCAATAACTCTCCTTTGAGCCATTTCAATACAAACTTCTAAAGAGCTCAAGGAGAACAAAAAACCTACAATGACTATAACTTTTCTAGATAGTTTATATACTAAGTTTTAGTCTTGGGAATAAGGTTTATTTATTATGACATTGACAATACTCAGATTCTTGGGAATGAGGTTTATTTATTATGACACTGACAATACTCAGATTCTTTAAATGTCAGTTTTGAAAATAGGGCTTCATAATCATAGCTTTCTTGTAAACATAAGAGCTTCTAGAATTTTAGATTATCATATATACACATACTTTATCATTATGATGAATCCTACTTTGCTACACATATATTCTTTTCTACACATGCCAAATGTCTAGGGAAATAAATTGCAAGAAAATATAGACCACATTATAGTGGTAGAGCATGTTGGCACGCTACCATTCTCTCATGTGAGATTGCCTTTCAATCTTGGAAATGTAGATAAAGTTGATTCTTTGATATGATATTACTTTTGAGTCTTTCGAAAGATTTTGATTTCTTTTATCATTATTTACAAACAATTCCCAAAAACTTTTTATGAGGATTCACTGCAAAATATACCTTGGTCTTATCATATGAGAGGATTGCAATATATGCAAGCAACAGAGTTTTTAATATGAATTAATATGCAAATTACAAATATCATGAAAAGTTTTATGGAGTAGATTTTTTGGTGCTTTCCGCTGTGCTGTTCATTTCTTCATTTCTCTTGCTCTGGACTATTGTTTCAAAAGTAACAGGAGCATTTTTATCAATCGTGATAGTGGTCTTCACCCCAGATAGGTAATAAGGACCAAGAATGTAATATGGAGATTGTGGTAGTGAAACAAAATTAGCATTCTTACATTCCTTTGCACTATAACTCTTACTCACAGATCTTGTATTTTCCTTACTTCCCATCTTCTCAAGAACCCTAAAAAATCTTTTGAATGAAGGAATAGTATCTACAACTGTAAAAGTATTTAAAATATTAAGTAGTCAAATCAAATATGACAACTGTAATAGTTGTCATAATAAAATAATATAGTTTTATAAAAGATAGGTTCTCATAAACTTTGTCTTTTTTAAACAATTCAATCTTATAGAAACTTTTAACTTAGATATTTACATATTTTAATATTTTAAAGTTTGCTAAAACCTTCATTTGTTCAATTTAGATCTCCTTTGTAATATTTCTTATTGACTATGTTGACTTGAGTTGACTTGTGTTGAATTGAGCTCAACTCAACTTTGGACCATCCCCACATGGAGGAGTCCATGCATGATTACAGACTTGTCAAGTGAGAGGACTTGGCAATATGGAGGAACTAGGTTCCTAAACTGTGATCTATAGTGCGCTTTGAGCATAAGTTGGTGCACCTTCGTGAAGAGTCACGCCAGGCATCCTGGGTGATGCCGTTCGTAGATGCATATATGGAGGTTAGGTTCGAGTCCCAACCCTCTAGTGCTTGGGTTCGAGTCCCAAATCACTAGGGCATGGTGATGGTTTGGAATATGAGGACACTTATTTTTCGGTGGTCATAGACTCTCAATGCGGAGACTGGCTTGGGTACGCCGCCAAGTGGGGGATGCCTTGGAGTCGTGATACACGATTAAATTGCTTAGTGTGGCTCAGTATATCTAACTTGAACACTTTGGTGCGAGTGGCACTAAGGACGTGGTGAATGAAATGGGGACACCCAGTCTCGGTTGCTATGGCTGGAAGGGCTAGCTTGGGTGCACCACGAAGTGTGGGGGATGCCCCCGGGGTTGTAGTCAACAAGTTAAAGGTCTAGAAGACCTAGTACCTATTGGCAAATCTATTAATGTGCCAAGGTGAGATCACTAGGTGATCTTGTGGTTAAATAAGGACAAAGTCCTTGGTTGGGTTAAGGAATAAGGTTCCGTTCAAAGTGCTAATTTGAACTACTGATGATGGTATGGCTTGGTCAAGGTGACCAAGTGGGAAAAGCACCTTAGGGAAATGAGCTATGTCATTGCGATGGCATAGTGTGTCTAAAGAAAGTAGTCTCTATAAGAGACCCATGGGAGGTCACAAAGTTGGGCCGTGGATAGAGCCCATACCAGAAGATGCTAAAGAGATGTACTAACACCCTTTAGACTTGGTAAAGTGGAGCCTTTGCCATGGAAACAAAAGAATACCTCAAGGATGGAGGTAGTGAGCCTATGTTGCTTGATGTGACAATCAACGGATAGGAGCAAAAGATGAGTGGCCAAGATAAAGCCGTGGAATCCATCGGAAGGAATCCAAGTGGCAAAGTTATGCGAGAAACACTAATGTGTTGGACGCTAACGAATTGCGGGAAAGGAAATGTGTTTCCAACGATGGATTCTGAAATGCTTCAATTTGGCAAAGTGAAAGCTCCAAGGGAAGGAGCAGTATGGTAGCCAAATGATAAGGCCATGGACAGCCCTAGCACAAATTATGATAACTAGAACTTAGTGTTAAAGGTGGCACAAAATAGAAAAGAGGATGATAGTGTCCTCAAGTAGAGAACTTCCTAGGATGGGGAAGTGGAGTTGCACAAAAAGTGCAAATGTAAGGTGTTAGAAACACCTAGAAAATTGATTTTGAGAAGTCAAAATTAAAAGTTCCAAAATGCAAAAGTTATATAAATGGGAATTGAGACTACTCAAGAATGAGTAGTGGGATTGAGTTAGAGAAGATGTCTCTAACAGAATTCAACCAATAAAAGGGAGCAAACCACCCTAGGTGGTCGAATGAGTCTTTATGTTGGAGAGACTATACTAGTTAGAGACTAACCAGTGGCGAATATGGAGAAGGCATGATGAGCCTTCAATGTCAAACCATACACAAATATTGGCTGGGTGCCAAGGATAGAAATGGTAACACATGCGGGTGTTACTTTATAAAATGGTTTACTGTTCGATAAGGACATCGAACTTCGTCTATGGGTGGTGGAGTTGTGAGACACAAAACCCCTAGGCCCCAAAGTGGAGCTGAAAGGGTGCCACATGGTAGTGGCTAAAATGAAAGCCAAATGAGTGTAACACGTTTGGACTAGAAGTTCCAACTTGAAAGGTTGAGAGCGGGAGTGGAACTCCTAACTAAGGGCTCAAGGAACAAGTACGAAGTGATCAATAAGCGAGTCTCTAGAAAAGGGACACAAGAGGACCAACACATGACACATGGAAGTGTCCGAGATGGACCCGAGATGGAGTCCAAGATGGACCCAAGATGGAGTCCAAGATGGACCCGAGATGGAGTCTAAGGTGGAGTCCGAGATGGACCCGAGATGGAGTCCGAGGTGGATCCGAAATGGAGTCCGAGGTGGACCAAGATGGTGTCCGAGATGGCGCTGCAGGGGGTTCCAAAAGTATAGTAGGGAGAGTGTGGGGGTTGGAGCCTAGTGGAGCCAATTTGGCCAGGAAAGGCCAGTTTGGCCCAGGAAGGCCATACCCAGCTATTGGGTGATAGGCTGACCATTAGGAAGTCCAAGATTAGAGTGAATATGGACAGACAAGTGGGGTAGCTTGGTGAAGTGTTCAAAAGCCGGCTTTAGTTTCCCCCAGGAAATCGAATGGTCAATGCTCCCAATCCAAGTGTGGGTGGCACTACCTACTTGGATACCTGGCATGGCTCAACGAAACCTTGCTCTAAGCCCATGGCTAGAGCACCCAAGGGCGGTAGGTAAGGGGAGTACCCAGGTGGCTCGCATAAGGCCATGGTGTTCCGAAATGTTGCCCCAAAGTCCCAAACTATGGAAAGGAAGAGGAACAGACCTCTAGTGTATTGACTAAGGATATAGTCACATAGTGAGGAAGTCTCAGAGGACACTGGGACTTAGTGGTCAAGCCTGTGGGTCTTGACCCAGTGGCAGTGTTGGTGAACACAGCCATGGGTAGGACGGGACTTGGTGGAGACTGAAAAAGGGATATTGGGGGAAGGATGTTCCCCTTGTCGGTGGGCATCCTAAGGATGTTAAAGAGTGGATCTGGGATGACCACTCACGGATGGTTGGCCCAGTCTTGGAGAGACAAGACTGTGATGCAAGTGGTATTGGACTATCAGTGCAGCAAAGGTGATTGGGCATGGCCTTAGCGTAACAAGCTACTATGTCGGTGGTACCTTTGAGTGTCGGTTATGGGATCGGACACGTGGAGCACTTGGACCAGGTGCAAAGGTTGAGTGGCATGGATGCCATTCTCAGGGCGAACAAGTCCCAAGTCCTGAATTGGACTTATGGAGGTTGTGGATGAGACTCCTCCAAAGTGGTCAGAGGTGTGGTTAAGTGACTAAAGTAGAATGGAAAATTTAGTCACTTACACTTGGATACTTAGTGTGGCTTAATAGAACCTCGCTCTAAGCCCATGGCTAGAGCACCCAAAGGCGGAAGGTAGAGAGAGTACCCATAAGGCTCGCGTGGGGCCACAATGTTCCAAAATGTTATCCCAAAGTCCCAGACTGTGGAAAGGAAGAGGGGCAATCCTCTAGTGTAGTGACCAAGGTTACAATCATATGGTGTGAAAGTCCCAAAGGACAATAGGACTTAATGGTTGGGCATATGGGCTTTAATCTAGTGGTAGTGTTGATGAACACACCCATGGACAAAAAGGGACTTGGTGGGAACTGAAAAAGGGATATTAAGGAAGGTTATCCCCCATGTTTACGGGCATCTTAAGGATGCTAAGAAGTGAATATGGGATAACCACTCATAGACAGATAGTTTAGTTTTTGAGAGATAGGACTGTGATGCAAGTGGTGTTAGACCACTAGTGTGGCAAAGGTAAATAGATATAGCCTTAGTGTAATGGATTGATATGTTAGTGGTACCTTTGGGTGTCGGTCATAGGATAGGACACGTGGAGCACTTAGACCAAATGCAAAGGTTAAGTGGTAAGGATGCCATTCTCAAGGTTAGCAAGCCCCAAGTCCAAAATAGGACTTATGAAGGTTATAAGTAAGACTCCTTATGCTTTATTTCGTTAAAGTGGAACTTTTCATTATCCCACTTATGGTGTGTGGCCACATGCCATTTTTATAAGAACAATAAAAAATTGAAGTTTTAGCTTTATAATTTATAAATTAAAAACTTTTCATATGATTTTGTGTTATAATATTGTGAAATATAAAAAATAAATTTAAAAACTGATAGAAATATTAATAAATATTAATTAAGTACTAGGAAATGGCATGTGGACACATGCTAATTAATGTCCCACTTTACTGAATAAGTTCCACTTTAACGAAATAAAGCATCCTTCAAGTGACTTTGATATTGTCGATTTTATTGTTCTTGAAGTTTGGGCCAGTATATGCAAACTAGCTTTGGCACTTCATAAGTATATGAAATCTTTAGTTAGGATAATTACAATCAACTAGTCATATAACCCATATATTCTTATTTCCATTAAAAGGGCATGATTATATAAACAACTTTAATTGTTTGTTTATAGTACTCTATCTAAACCTTACTAATAGGTTTATTTTGTATGTTCAAGAAGGTTAGGGACTTTAATTTCTCTCTCTATGTCACTTGTAAATAAAAACATATAATCTTTTTATAAGCTAGGTGACACATAGAGTAGCAAAAGTGGTTAAGACTATTAGTTATTTCTTTGTTGATGATGATCAAAAAGTGTTTGAGTGTTAGCACATTTTATGTAAATAGAGATAATTCCTTAACTCAATTAAGTTGGTGCATATTTTAATGTCTTTATCGACCATTGACTAATAATCTCTATTGAGCCAAGGAGAACCAACACCTCTATTTCCACTCTTAATTTTAAAGATAGGAATATATTTTGTTCAAGGGTATATAATACTTTTAAATAACTACTAATCAATAAAAATTAAACTAATTCCATTTTCTTTGATACCACATGTAATACATTCTATCTCTTTCTTTTTAATCAACTGAAAATGTGGTAATTACTTTATAAGAGAGCTTTTAGTGGTTATTTTATCCCTATATATCATCCAAAATTTATGGTGATAATATATTCAGATCTCATTCTATGATCATATATACTATAAGAGTGAAAGAATTAGAGCACAAAACAATTCTCAAGTATATAGCTAAAAAGCAAAGAAATAAGAGTACAAAATAGTCCTAGAGCATCTATAATGCTTGGTTTGACAACAATATCTGAATCTCCTCAACTTTCAACTTCATGTTTCCTTTATTTTTTTACTTTTTCTTCATTGTTCTAGTGATTGCATTTCCCAAGTTGCTCACCCTTTTGCAAGTCACCTAGATATGGCAATTTTGTCACTGCATCAGGTGAGTATTTGCTACAATCCCAATATAAGAGATATAGTACGAATTGATATGTTGATAATAAGGTGGAAGAAAGTTAATTGCATCCTTATTTGAAATGAAAAGTCTATTATATATCAATGACTGTGTCAATGTCAAATCTCATAATTGCAAATTAGTATTCTCATCTACAACCATTACTTTCATGCAAGATTACCTTTCAATATTGGAAGTGTAGATGGACTTGATTCTTTGATGTCAGATTACTTTGAGTCTTTCAAAAAATTTGAGTTTTATTATTATTATGCAAAAAGCACTAACTTTTCATGGTATTGTAATTTATATATTAATTCATATAAAAAACTCTTTCTGCCTATTTATATCCCCATCCTCTTATATAACAAGATCAAAGCATATATTTATGATGAATCTCCATTAGGAATTTTTAGGAGTTGTTTGTATCATGTTGCTTATTTCTTCATTTTTCTTACTCTAGACTATTCTTTTAAAAGGAACATAAACATTTTTATTAATGGTGACAATAATTTTTACATCCCCAAATGGGTCATAAGGTAATATAGAGATTGTGGTAGTGAAAAACAAATTATATTCTCACATTCACTTACACTATAACTCTTACTAACAGATTTAAACAACTATCATAAATAAAATATTACAAATTAAACTTAATAAATCTATAATTGAAACTCTAGTGTTATTATTTTTTAAACAAAATTACATAATATATTATTTTCTTATAAGCTGTTTTATTATTTTATTAGTATAGATTTTGTTGAAGTAAAATATGCTAATATAAATATATTTGTAATATATTTTATAATATTATAATTGATAGCTAAGAAAATTCAGGTCTAAATAATTTAGAAATAGGAATTCTGGATCACTACTTACATAAAAGAATTTATAAATTTCCAAAGTAAACCAAGTGTTGTAATCAATAACTCTATCTTTTTGAACTATATTTTCTATAAAGACACATGTATGCACAATAAAGAACAAATGATACTATAAATAGTTTTAAATTTTAGTCTAGTGTATTAATGATTTTTATTTGTAATTTCCTAATATTTTTTGTTAGTAATATTTATTGTAGAGGACATATTGAATGGGGAGAAAATAACACATTTTATGAAAGTGAGATGAATCTTATTATAAAAAATGGTTTTAAGGAACTTATAAAAAGAATTCATACATATACTGATTATGCTCCAAATTATAATGATCTTACCTATGTAGATTTTGACAGAGGAGCTGTTGCAGTGAAAATTCAAAGAATTGATTTAATACCATCAACATGTTTACAAGAAAGTCACACTGTTCTTGGTTTGGTACTCAAAAAAGGTTTTGGAGATAAATCTTAATAAAAGACTCATGATTGAAACAGGCTCAAAGTCTTGTAAAATTGTGGGTGATAAGTTTATACTTCAATATAATTTTCTTTTATGGTTTGGTAACAATCATACAATATCTATGAATAATTTTAACACACATATTTATACGATGTCACTGCCGCATAAATGTTTTATTGCTAAAAATACTTTAAATGCTGGTTTTGATAATGATATACTTTTTAAGGGACAAATGTTAATTTCTTCAAATGGTAAAAATATTTTTTTTATTGAATCAAATTGTAAGGCTTCCCTTTATTCCGGTACAAATCTCTTATGGCAATCTAATAATTCTAAAGATTACTTTGAGTTATGTTATTGGAAAACTCAAATTGATGGAAATTCTGTATTATATTCTGAAAAGAAAGAAGTTTTATGGTCAATAGAATATTATTGTGTAAATTGTTTTATTTTCACATATTCTATTATGCAGAACGACTGTAACTTTGTAATATATAACGCAATTACACCTCATAATGTAATATGGGATACAAAAACTAATAATCATAAAAAATGTTTAAAGTAGTAACTAAAACTATTAATTCATTTTTGTGAAAACACACAAAAAAAATTCCAAGTATATTCTAGCCTGATTTAGTAATATAGTTAATATATCCAAATACTAAATAAATAAAATCAACCAAGCCCTGGAGTCGCTGGTGGGCAAGCTGCGCAGTAGCAGAGGAGCGCGCCTCCAGGCCGTGGCGTGCCAAGCATTGCGGCAACTGTGATGGATCGAGCAAGCCGCGTGCAGTTTTTAAGAAACCTGTCCAGCTTAGAAAAAATGAGAGTTTTTTCCTTGTTCGAAATAAGTGCGTGGTACAGTCCGTATGAGTCTCTATTCCACCTGGCGGCTACAGCATAAACACAACAGATGGCGCAGTGATCCTCTGCCTCCAAGCGTTCACCCGCTTAGTTTGGCAACGAGCCGCCCAACAGTGCCGAGGCGACGCTAAAACGCGTCCCAGGAAAGACCCATGAGAAAACTCCAATCGACTCGATTAAACAAAGTCCAGAGCACTCTAAAAACCCAACAAGCACTAAAACAATTTTACTTCAAGCCATTCTAACAAAGCAAGTGATTGTCACAGGAAAGGGAAACTCCGCAACTGCGTCCCAAACCAGCCTCCTGTTTGCCACATCTATCTTCCCTCTCAAAATCTCACAGTGTTTCAAACTTCCACTCGAATAAACCATCCTAGAGATTGCATAAATCGCGCCACGGATCACCAGCACTTTAAACCTGTCCGTCCTGGGCCACTTCTCGATCGCCACCCAAGCCTCTTGCACTGCTGAGTTATACCAGCGCATGGCCTCCCCTCCGTAGGAGATGACGTTCGTTCCCACCTCCATTGCAGGCTCAAAGCAATCACCGGAGACCACCTTCGTGGTCCGGAACTCTGGCTTCCCTGTTATCTGCTCTTGCGATTTCCACGCATTGGAGGCAGCCTCGTAGCGCATAAGTTCCATCGTTTTATCGTGAAAACCATACAAGATCTCGTCTCCAGCCGGCGAGAGCACCACCCCGGCGCCCGAGACAAACCATTTTTCAATGGTGTCGCAGGTTCCCGTCTCCATATCATATACTATCACGTCCAGCTTGACGGAAGGATGAATACCATAGACAGATCTCCTGTATTCCCAGCTGGAATATATCTTGCCACCAAAGGCGATGGCGTCGAACCAGTTACTCGCCCTCCTAGCCGGCGTCCTGTCCCATGTCCACTTTGCACGGCCAATATCCAGCTTAAAGATGACATCTCTCGAGTGTGACCAGGACTTGCCAGGAGCCAAAGTCCACACGAAAACCATCCCGGACCACGCCACCATCTGTGCTCGGCCCACTGGGAGCCCTTCTATCGGTGGGAGCTTTCGCCATGACCCCTGTGATCTGTCCAAAATGAGAATTTGGAGTACCTCGGAGTCGTTTCCCAGGCTCACGAGTGGAGTGTCTTGGAGGAGCGGGAGCTGGAAGTTGCGAGTGGTGTTAAGGAGATGAGCGTCGTATTGAAGAGCGCTGTCCATTAGAGCTCTCCAGGAGTTGGAGACTGCTCGGCACACCGGACGAGTATACCATGGCAACCTCGGTAGGATGTTCTCAAGAGCAAGCTCATCGCAGAGACCGGGAATGAGATCGGTATCGCTCATATCGCTCCTATCCTGAAAGCGAGTGTTAAAAACGGCCAGATCAAGAAAGAGCTCACAACGCACTCACAGATCTTCCGCCTTAGACCGCTATACTTTGAGCACTATACTGCATCTGGAAATCACAAGGAACAAGACGTGAGAAAGAATACAAGAAAAAGAGGACAAAATTACATTGGTATAGCGGCGGCCAGCGGTGGAAAAACCGAGACAAAGGATCAATCGCATCGAAGAAACAGGGACATACTCATACTTAAGTCATCCGAGTGAAGCAAGTGATCGCCACGGGAAAGCCAGCAACTGGTTCCCACACCATCCTCCTGCTTGCCACATCTATCTTTCCTTCGAAAATCTTGCAGCGTTTAATTTTCTTCGGATCGATCGACGTCGAGCCTGCGTAAAGGACGCCTCGGATCACAAAAACCTTGAAACTCGCTGCTTCTTCGGGCCTGTTCTCCGCAATCGCCATCCAAGTCTTTTGCACTGCCGAGTTATACCAGTGTATAGCATTGCCATCGAGGTAACCGTAAGTGATGGCATTGATTCCCAGCTTCACTGGAGGATCAAAGCAATCACCACTCACTACCGTGAGCGTCGAGTTCCTGTGCTCTGTCTGCCTTGGTATCTCCTCTTGGGGCTTCCACGTACTCGACGCAGCATCGTAGCGCATGAGTTCCACTGTCTCCTTGTGCCACTGTAGACCATACAAGTTTTCGTCGCCAGCCGGCGAGAGCGCCACCGCAACGTTGGAAAAATTCCACTTTCCAATAGTGTTGTACGCGTCCACCTTCATATCAAATACTCTGACGTCCAGCTTGACAGGAGCACGGAGGCTATAGGGAGATCCCCTGTTTTCCCAGGTCGAGTATATCTTGCCACTAAAAGCGATGGCGTCGAACCAGTTACTGGAGTTTTTGGCCGGAATCACGTCCCACGTCCACTTAGCACCACCGACGTCGAGTTTAAAGATGAGATCTCTCGAAGGTGACCAGCACTTGCCTGGTGCCAAAGTCCACACGAGAACCATGCCGGACCATGCAACAATCTTTGCTCGTCCCTCGGGTAGATTCTCTATCGGCGGGAGCTTCCGCCACACCTGTGACCCCCGTGACCTGTCCGAAATGAGAGCTTCGAGTACCTCGTATTCGTTTCCCAGACAGACCACTGGAGCGTCTCGGAGCAGCGGGAGCTGGAAGTCGCGAGTGCTGCTGATGAGATGATCGTCGCGTAGAGCGCTGTCCACGAGAGCTTTCCAGGAGCTGGAGACTGCTCGGCACACCGGGCGAGTGTACCAAGGTAGCCTTGGCAAGATGTTCTCGAGCACCAACTCGTCGAAGAGGTCGGGAATGAAATCCATTTGGTTGTTCGTTTGCAAGGCAATCTCCATTTATTGCTCTGCACTGTGCACGATTTGTCAAACTTGTCGTCCAACTTGGCGTTTCCGACAAGTGAAAAGCTTTCCTGAAAGCGCGTGTTATGAGACGGCAATTAAGATCATCCACCACGCAAGTACTTACGAATCAGCGGCTGTGTTTCCGGCGCCTTTCGGTGTCGATACTCTCGTAGGCCACGTATCGGCCTTGAGCTCTCAAAGTGATAGCTATAAAAGTAAATTCAACATTATAGTAAAGCCAATATAAAAGTCAGTGAAGATTTACGCGTATCTCTCTCGACGACGACGACGAACCTCAATTTGCTATCTGACCGCTACAGGCGGTTCGTCCTCTGGAATCTGGAGCAGCCAAGTTCCTCGTCTTAAAGCCTCAAAACAAAGTATGAGAGGATTTTTTACCTGGCCAAGCTCCCACTGCTCCACACCCCACGTCGCAGTCTCTTCTGGAGTTCTGCATGTTGTTTTTAAGTAACAAACGTTTCAAAACCAAAACAAGAAGCTTTTACATTGGTAAAACAGCCGCGGTCGGAGGAGAAACTGATGCGACAAAATTCGTTAGAACCGAATGGATGGTGTATTTGCTTAAGCTTACCAGAAGGCTGCTGGAATGGACTCTGGACAATCGCTGGAGTTGGCAGAGGACTGAAAGCATTTTGCATTGCATTATTGCTGCCGAAAGATGACACCGGATTGAAAGGAGATGGCTGCTGCACGGTGAATGGCGATGGACTTTGAGGATTTTGTGGAAAAACCGACTGAGCAGGGAACGGGGAGGGTGATGGAAAGCTGAAAGCCGCTGGTTGGATCTGCTGAGGCGGAGAAATAACCGGTCCATTTCCAAATCCTCCCATGCTGTTACCGAGAGATAAGTTGACCAAAACGTAGTAGCAAACATTACTTACTTGGTATCTTGCTTAAACATCTGAGATATAGGCGAGTTGTTTGGCACGAGCTTGCCAAAGATTGTACTTGACGCTAGTGGCGAAGGTTGGACATTGGAGAAGCCTTTGCTCGCTGGTCCTTTGTAAGGATCTCTCTTGAGGGCGTCAAATTCAGCCTCCTTGGCACGAAACATATATGCTTCCCTGCTCGTCTATGGTGCACGAATCAGTAACCCAGTTAAGAGAAGGAAAAAGCTTCGCTTACAATATCTCGGAGCGGCATTCCTTGTAGAGCAGATTCGTAAGCCATGGCTCGCAGCTCCTCAAAGCTTGTATCTCCAGAAATATCATTGGGAAGGCTAGAGAAGCAAAGAAAAAAGAGTTTTTTTCTTCCTTGAACAAAAGGAAGAACAGGATGAAAGCGAACTTAACTGTTTCCAATGAGCGTAGCACGTCAAGCGCCAATAACTCGGCCTTTCATTCGTGAAATCATCTCGAATTCTCTCCTTGCATGCTCTCGGATCATTGCACCTATTGGAAGAAAAGAGAGAAAAATCAAAGCACGATTGAGCAAGAATCGAAGGAAACAGAGAAAAGTACCTGTGTTCTGGCGCTTGAACAGGCGCTTGAACAGCCTGATTTTGCCTCCCAAATCCCGCCTGAAAGAGCTCGATCAAAACCAAAACATCTCTTCAATCGGATGCTACAAATCTACCTGTTGCTGGTGGAGAAATTTGCAATGCGCACCGAACCGGCAGCTGGAAAGACGAGAAATCAAGCCTGGATCGACCAAATCAAACTCTTCACTTACGTCCCGCGCTGGAAATCTCGACAGACGACATCCTGCCTTCGAGCCATTCCCAAGAACCCTAAAAGAAGAACCAAAGAATATTCTGGGTTCAGGGTTTAGGGCTTCGGTATGGAGAACGATTTGAACGGAGGTAAGAGCGAAATGTGTGAAGCTATGGCGCATTCTTGTGACGCATTCCACTCGCAGATCCATCTCCCGCGCCTCGGGAATCTCCCGAGACGTTCCAATCGCTGCACGACGGCCACAATCCATCCGGCGGGCACGAAGGTGAGGACAAACGAATGGGCGCATTCTTTCTCACGGATTTGGATGCGCAGCAGCCGAGCCTTTCGAATCGCTGCTGGACGGATTTTTGGACAAGAATCGATCCACGCTCGAAGGCATCGTGAGCGATCCTCCGATATTCTACCAGAAGTATCCCAATGTGGACGTGGAAGTGGCGTCCTTTAGCACTCCGGCCAAGGCGGTGCCCAGCCTTCTCCATCACAGGCTCGAGGATTCGAGAAACGATGGGACGCTGGCCACCGAGATCGTTGCTCGACTCCGAGAGGCTGCTACAAATCACTGCGTTTTCCTCGTCGGTGGAAAGGGGTGTGGAAAGACGAGAACTCTCTACGAAGTCCTGGCACAGAACTTTGGATTCTACTTCGTGGCCTCGCGGGTAGAGAACGGTGAATCCAAGGACTTCGCAGCGGTCGTAGAGACGCTCAAGCTTTGCTACCCGAGTCACAACAAGGCCACCGAGTTTATCCCCCGACGAGTTGGCATGGATGTGGCACTGTGTGCTTTGGTGGCGAGGTTGGCCATCTTTTCGAAGGTTCTGGAGATCAAGCCGGGGATCTCGCCGCTGGAGTGGTTGATTTGCCAGACTGAGTGCCGGCCTCGAGACGTGTTCCGGGAGTTGACGCTGTTCGTGATCAAGCAAGAGTTGCCGAGCGCGTACCTGGAAGAGAAGTTCTCGGCTCTCGTCCAAGAAGCTTACGAGAGGATCGATGGTGGTCTAGCAGGCAGCAGCGGGAAGCTGCTGTTTGTGGTGGACGAGGCACTGCCGCCGCTCAGGAACAGGTTTAGATCCGACATCCACCCGGCGAAGCTCAAGAGTTTGCTCTCGCAGGCCGTCAAGGCGTTTAGAACGCAGAAGAAGGTTCCAACAGCGTGCATTCTAGCTGGAACGGGGGGAGAACTTCTCGCGGAGGCTCAGGATATGGAATCGCCGGTTTGCAGCGGGGAGTCCGAGCAGCTCACGCAGGAAATAGTGGCTACTACCCAAACTTTTGAAGATTCCAGCAGCTTTGGAGCCTTCTCGGACTATGTGTCCAGCTTTTTGGGCCCCGGCGACTACAAAAGGCTGTTTTCCAAGTACTACCAGGCCCGTGCTGGCACAATCGCTAGTGCTCTGCACGCGTACATCAGCAGGCGTACCCCGAGAGAGAAGGCTTTGGAATTTCTGGAGGACTTCGCATTAACACTCGCGACCAAAGGTGGCAGCCAGCTAAATGCACCGAATTCTGTCCACGACACATTGATGATCCTGCGCTCGGACCGTTACCTGCGGAGTGTGCTCAGAGACATTACAGAGGCGTTCTACTTGGGTGGGAAAGGCTACTGTTTCACGCACAACTCGTCAATCAAGCTCGTCGACCTGGGGATCGGCGTGTTAAAGCTGGGATTTTGCGACTCCAATCCTCTCGAGGTGGCCACGAGAGAAGCTCCTATCAACAAGGACGCAGTCAAGTGGAACTATGCCGTGTGTGCGATGGTGACGGAGAGACTCGTCCAGACGGCACTGTGCTACATCTTTGTGCCGAAAGTGAGGGAGGAAATTTTCCACTGGTTGAAGGCCTGACAAGCGAGAGCGAACGTGTCTCCCACTTCGAAAAGTACTGCGCTGCGTACATCCTGGACCTGTTTAGCCGGGACGAGCCACTGGAGAAGCTGTTCGTCCAGGACAGGGAAAGAAGTGCACCACAAGGAAATGATGCTGCGGTGGAGCTGGAGCAGGAAACGAACGTTAATGCTGACTCTGTTGCTGTCAAGAAATA